>NC_056733.1:1736514201-1736516701 GCF_019279795.1 Protopterus annectens | reverse complement strand
CAGAAACGGTCAACTGAATTCTTTCCCTAGGAAAAAATTTGGTGTTCTGCAGCTTTGCTATTTTCAGCGTTTGCTAAGTTGGCTAAGTTTCTGGTGTCATTTTAAGGGGATCCAATATCTGTCTGCCTGGGATGACATGATTAACAGACTTCAATGCTTTGCCAGAGATGGCCTGCAGCTGTCACCCCTGTCCTTCTGGATACTGGCCAAGGCTCTTGCCACTCCTATAGTGCCTTTTTTAGGTGGTGTTCCAAAGACCAAATTACCATCCTAACAGCCACAATAAAATGCAAACTGAGGGTCATACTGCTCAACACTAGAAGTCTAAATCTGAAGCACTCCTTAAAATGGAGAACATCGACATTTGTGCTGTAACAGAGACCTGGGTCAAGGCAGCAGAAAGCACCCCTGCACTACCAGGCTATAACTCATTCCACACCTTTTGGCCCCAGAACTTGGACTGAAGCTGCAAAGGAGGTGATGTTTCGATTTTTATAAAGGATACGCACACCTCCAGACTGGTAGCCCAACATAACACATCAGAGATACTTCAAGTGCAGATAACATAGGGTAAGACAGTGATTCAGGTTGTAGCCTGCTATAGGTCCCCAACAATGTCCCAAGACTCACACTCCATGTTCCTAAACACATTGGAGAATATTAGGGTCCATCCTAACACTCTCATACTGGGTGACTTCAACTACCCCTCCATTAACTGGGAAAACTACTCATATACCAATACACTTGCCCAACATTTCTTGGAATTCATTAATTCAAATGCATTGGACACGCTCATTCTTACCCCCACTAGAAGTAGCAACATCCTTGACCTGGTCGTTACTAACATGGGCAACTGATGCTCTACACCAATAGTTAACTCCTCCTTGGCTAGATCTGACCACAAATGAATCACCCTGGAAATTCACATCCCTCCCACTTCCTCTGCCCGCAAAGGTAACCACCATGAAAAACTTCTCCAAAGCTAACTTTGGGCTCCTAAAACCAGAGGTGGCTAACTTCATGGCACCCATGAAAATGGAGAATAGTTGCATGACTGCCGAATCATACACCACTGCACTGTACAAACATGTACACAAATGCATGGATCTCGCCATACCAAATAGAACAAAGATGCTCTTCTACAAAAAGAGGAAGCCAATCTGGTGGTTGTCTGCCATAAACAAACTCTACAACAGAAGGAGGAAACTGATGCAAAAAAAGGTGAAGTCCCAAGACTGGAAAAACTCCCTTATTAGCCTCAACAAAAATTTGAGATCCCTCATCAAATCCTCTAAAGCTAGTTATGAAAACAGAATTGCAACAGATAGTAAAGACCACCACAAGGCCTTCTATAGTTATGTAAAAATCTCCATGGCAATACCCAGATTTGCTCTGAGCTACTGCACAATGGTACCTCCTATACTGAGCCAACAGATATTGCCAATATACCGGCCAACAGATTTAGTGCCAACTTTACCCCTCTCCCCCCAAAGGACCAATCACAATACCAGTATATTGCCAGGCACCCAGCATTACTGCTGCACATGTTAAAACAGTACTGTCCAAGGCCAAGAATACAGCTTGCATGGGACTTGACAATATCCCTGGCTGTGTTCTACCTGAACTACAGAGTGAAGTAGCACCTCACCTGTGTGCCCTGTTCAATCACAGCCTCACCTCAGGCTTTGTCCCTACCGAATGGTGCACTGCTATAGTCATCCCTTTCCACAAAGGAGGAGTGACTACAGGCCTTGGGAACTATCGCCCCATTAGCTTGATGAGTCTGATATGCAAAGCTATGGAATGCATCATCATGGACCTAATAAACAAGGATATAGGGAATCTCCAAACTCTGAATCCCACACAGTTTGGTTTTCTGAAGGATAGATCATGCCTGCTTAACTTGGTTGACTTCTTTGAGTCAGTCACCAGAGCTGTGGATGAAGGCAAGGTGGTTCATATAGCCTACCTTGATCTGGCCAAGCATTTGATACCATTTCCTATTCAAGAATCATAGAAAAACTCACTAAGCTAGGCATCAACCCCTATATCACTAAGTGGGTTGCAAACTGATTCACAGATAGAACCCACAGTGTGAAAGTAGCTGAATCCAAGTTAGACTGTCATGAGTGGAGTCCCACAGGGTTTGGTCCTGGGTCCTCTCCTGTTTGGTATCTACTTCTCTGAAGTCCAGGCCAACACAAAGAGTCTCTGGCTGACAAAGTTCGCAGGTGATTGCAAGTTGGGAGCTATTATTAACTCCCCAAGTGATGATGAAATCCTACAGAAAGGCCTCACTGATACCAACGACTGGTGTCAGAACTATGGCCTTAAGCTCAATGCCAAAAAATTTGTCATCATCCCCTTTTTGAAAAACCCAGTTCCCATGAATTACCACATCGATGGTAGTCCAGTGAACACAGAAGGTGTTATAAGAGATCTGGGAACGCAGGTTAAAAGCAGTCTCACTTTTGACCACCACATTGCCACTGTGGTCAGA
>NC_056733.1:1736491701-1736511701 GCF_019279795.1 Protopterus annectens | reverse complement strand
TCTAAATTTGTGATAAATGGAGTTAATGATGTTACCCTTACAAGCAAACAGTTCTCTGGAATGGAATTGACCATCTTTGTCTACCATGGATAGCATCAGTCCTTGCTTGCTCTGTCAATGTTCCCCTCTCTTTACAAGTAGAAGCCCCTGTTTCTGAATGCTTTGTCAATTACAGCCATGTTTGCATTCAACAGAAAATACCAGATACTCAAACTGACAACATCAGCTCACTCATCCACTTCAGTTTACCTTCCTTTGCTGTGCACTCTGCTCTGATGAGGTTTTTAGTTGCCTTATAATCTTAGCTCAGCAGTACCAGACAGACTACTGCCCGAAGGTTTTAAGACATCAGCAGCTGTTAATTATCTTACACAAACCCTTATCAGCAGACTATCAAAATGGGCCAAGTGACTTCATGATAAAAGAAAGCAACTACTGTACCTATTCACAAGGGTAGTACCTCAGTAGAATTCATTAAGTTTTAGTTTTAATCCTTTCACCCCTTCAAAAATTCTCAAAAAGTGCACCCACCACCAGCTTTATAATCAACCATATCCAAATATTGTTTCCAGTGTATAACATGGATATAAGCCCATATATATTATATACTGGAAACAATATCACTTATACCCAGATATTGTTCCCAGTACATAACATGGATGTAAGCCCATGCTTATTATATACTGGAAATAATGTCAAGTATATTCTGATATTGTTTCCAGTAAATTACGTGGATACAAGGCCAGATGTTATATGCTGGAAACAATACCCACAATTATGTTCAGATAATGGTTCCAGTATGTAACATTTACGCAAGCCCAACTATGTTAAATATTGGGAACATTATCGTTAAGAATATTCAGAAATATAGATATTCAGTATGTAACATGGATACAAGTACAGATTTGTTACATACTACAAATAATATTATTAAGTATGTTCAGATATTGTTTGCAATATGTAATATGTATATACGCCCAGACCTGTTCTTAGCTTCTTAGGTTCCTTGTTATATACTAGGCTAATGTTGACCAGGGCTTTTATGAGCCTAGCTGTGCAATGCAACCCAAATGTATCCCTGTATATTGTGGATATTTATTATGAGGGTGTATGTTAGTTAGGAAGTTTCTAGAGGTTATGTGGCGGGATGTTAGGTTGAGCATTACTGTCTGCTTCTATCAGTTACATTGGAGCCAAGCCCAGGATGAATTTCTAATTTCCCATTCACTGATAAATTTTATGTTTAAATAGGTTGAGGATGGACTTTGTTTCACTTGGAGGGGGAGCCTGTTCCAGAGAATGGAGATCCTCTGAGATGCATATCTGTCTCACCAACGTGTCTTATTTATGTCACAAAAAAAATGAACTTCTTTAACCTAGTGATTCTGATGCTGTTTGTTTTGGTTCAAACAGCCCATTAGAGCTTCATTAATCCAGACATAGATTGCCTTTCAGTAACCTGTAGGAGATAGAGTACAAAGATGGCCCTTTAAGGTGATCCATGTAGCAAAATATTTTATACCCTGGATTCTCCTGGTAAAGAAGTTATGCATATGCTTAATCAGGTACATGTCGAAGTGGGTATTATATTCAATGATGGGTCTGATAGGGCTGAATAAAGGGCACTATGACATCTCTGGACCTGGATGCTATGCCCTTACTTATAAGTTGTGTGACATAGAATGATTTTCTTATTACCTTGGCCATATTGAAACTGCATTTCTACCCGCATTTTATTACCTACTATTTTACATCTATGTAAATACTGTTATTCTTGTCTGGAAATGATTCAGCTAGTAAATTCCTGTGTGCTTGAATTATTTCCTTATGAAGTTATTTCTCACTGTCTCTACAACCAATATGTACCAGAAACATCTCTTCATATGTAAATATACACTCAGCATGGACTATATCCCATACCTGAAAGGTATCACTAAAATTTATTCTGCATGCTCATCTTCTTACTAATGCACAAATCCTACCTCTGTAAATGTTTTATCAAGTTTTACTCTGTTTCCTGAATGTATATCTGCTGTCACTACAGATATTCTTTATACAAATGTTGTCGATCTCTTCATATTTGTTAATTGTACTTTCAGCATCTGTTATATGTCTGTTTGATATGCATTTTTATTATTGTTAAAAAATGTGTTATTGTTAATGGAGCTTTTCTCCCCCGGCCTCCACTGAAAATGGGCTCTTCTTGGCCCAGTGGACTTCCCCAGTCATCAAACTGAAATAAATAAATAAATAAATAAATAAAATATGCTGGTCAAAGGCCAGATGACTGTCTACATATGTTCTCAGATCCCTGATTACAGGGTCAACTCTTAGGGATGTCTTATCAATGGAGCAATTAGCCTGGGTGGCAGTTTCTCCATAAGGCACTATAATGCAATTCTTGGCATTGAGATTTAGTTCATGACTTTGGCACCAGTCATTTGTTTGTATTAGACCCTCTTGTAAGATGTTTGCTTTATGGGGGGAATCTATGATAGGTGCCAGTTTGCAGTCATCTGTGAACTTGGTCAGCCAAAAGAACTTCATATTAGCCTTTACCTCTGAGAAGTAGATGCCAAACAGGACCAGTCCCAGCACAGAGTCCTGAGGTACACTGTTGGTGACTGGTCTCTTAGTGGAGGTGGCATCACCAATCCTGACTTCCTGGGTCCTGTCTGTGAGCTATGTAGGGGATTATGCCCAGTTTGATGGGTTTGTCAACTATACCTTTACCTTAGTGGTATATTGTATTAAATGACTTACCTGGTACAGGTAAGCAGTATACATCATTTTCCCCTCATCCACTACCTTGGTGACCTTCTCAAAGAAGTCCGTCAGGTTTACTAGGTATGATCTTTCCATGAAAAAGCCAAACTGGTTTAGGTTCAGTGCCCGAAGGTTGTCTATGTCTTTCTTGATCATTTCCATGATAATTTGTTTCTTGGTTTTGCATATTAGACGAGTTAGACTAATAGGTCTGTAATTTCTAGAGTCACTTGATAGTCCTTCCTTGTCAAGTAGACTGCAATCCTCCATTCTTGTGGTACAAAGCTGGATTATAATTGAAACGTGACTAAAGTACTCCTGATAGGTCATGTATCCAGTGATTTATGAGGCATCCCAGGATATTGTCAGAGCCCATTGAGGTTGTGTTTTTGGCCTTAGTGAGTGTCACCAGGACCTACTCCTTATTAATAGTTGAGGGTGTTATGCTAGTAGGTATTTCATGGAGGGAGGCAGGCATGGAATGGGGAGTGAAGTCTGAACTGAATTTATCTGCCAGCAAATGTGCTATGCTGGTCTGCTCAGTTAAGGGGGCACCACTGACTACAGTTCAGCACACTGATGTGTGCTGCCTTTGAGGCTTTGGACGTAGCTGTAGAAGGCCTTGTGGTTGTATTTATCTTGTGAAGCTATCTTGATCTCATAATTAGCCTTGTTGGACTTGATTAGTTTTCTTAGTTTCCTGTTTAGTTTAATTAGAGAGCTCCTATCATTATGAGAGTTGCTATCCTCATTTTAGCCATGAATGTTTTCCTTTAGTTATATACCCTTTTAAGGTTAGGATTCCACCAGTGTTGTTTGTTTTAGAATTTATTTTGGGCTTACTTCTACTAGGTAGAGCAGTCTAGTTGCAGTCATTTACTTGGTTGTACAGGGTCTCTGTGAACAACTCTGCATAAGAACTCAGGGTTCAGGGGCACTGAATTTTTGACAAACTTGATTAATAATGTGTAGTTGCTTTGGAATAGTTCCTAACTGTTGAAGGGTTTGCTGGGATTAACAAGCTGATTTTTATTTTGAAGGAGACATCTTTGATGTCCAACCTCACCAGTGAGGACATGACAATGTGAGGTGTGCAGTGCTCTTCCATACTGATGAGTACCACAGCCAGTGTGTTTGAACCTGTAGTGGGTGTGCACAATATCTGGTCAATGATATTGGTGTTATTAAAGTTCAGGAATCATTCTGCCTGTAAGTATGAGTCAGTGTATGCTTTCCAGTCTATACAGATCTAGCCAATGTCTAATAGGGTATTTGGTTTAATGGTTTTAATGGTGACTGTCTCCAGTAGGTCTAGGTATGAGCTGTGAGATTCTAGGGACATGGAGGATGACTTATAGGATACAGCATGGGACTTTGTCTATGGTGATTTACACATGAATAAAGTCCAGGGCTTCTTCCTGTTTAACCAACATAGAGTTATGCTTTTTGCAAATATAGATTGAGACTCCTCTGCCTTTTATCACTCTCTATGCATCTGCTGGTCTAAATGTGTGGAAGACATTAAAGCCTTGCACTGATGCAGTACTTTCTGAAGATTTAAACTATGTCTTGGTAATGGCACAGATGTCTATATTCTTCAGAGTGAGAAGAGCTTGTAGGGTGTGGAATTACCTGTTTAGGGTCCTAGCATTGAGCAGTAGCACCTTTAGGTTTCTTTGACTTTTATTTGTTATGTTAGGTTTGTCAATTTGGAATTGCCTAAAAAAGGCTCTGGGGGGGATAAAGCTTTAGCCAATATTTGGAAGCCTAGAAAAGACAGGTGCAGGCCATCCTTTGCAAAGCAACATGGTCTATTAATCATATACTGCCATGCTGAGAAATATTAAATCCTCCTTGAAAGACACAAGAAATTAAGCCAATTATTGAAGTCAGTCATATTTTGTTCATACTGAGGCATCATCATTAGTAAAGGTAGAATGTTTCTCAGTGCAAGGTACATACCTGCCTGAGACACATATTCAGAGAGATCAACAACATATCTCTTCATATGTTCAAGGAAGTACATGTCAGGTTGTTAACTCCTACGTAGGTTGTTATATACTAGATACAATATCATCAAGTATATTCAGATATCATTTCCATTATGTAACATGGATGTAAGCAATATGATCAAGAATATTCAGATAGTATTAGTAGGACAATGGAAGCATTTGCTTTCCCTGATAAAATTATAAGGGTGATTAGGAAGGTATGTGAGGGACTGGAGGCAAAAATTAAAGTGGGTGGGTTCCTCTCTTATAATTTCTGTTTGAGTAGACAAATCAGGCAGAGTTGTCCTCTTTCCCCTTTGTTATTTGCATTATATTTATAACCATTGGCAAAGGAAATAAGGGACTCAGAAATTCAAGGATATTATTAGTATGGTAGTCAAAAAAGTTGGCTCTATTTGCAGATGATATTATTTTATACCAGATAAAACCAGAAAAGGACACTTCAGTGTTGTGGAATATTTTGGGGCAGTTTCAAATGTTTTTGGGTTACAACATTAATGAAGCTAAAACAAAGATAATAGCTGTAAGTTATGTGCCCACACATGGATTGCTTCAGCAATATCCATATTTATACTTAGGAGTATGAATTAAAAAGGATTCTGGTGTGGCAGCTAAGGATATGTGGGAAGAGACAAAACAAAAGGGAATACAAAAACTGAGGAATTGGAAGCTTTGTTATATGGATATGAATAGCAAGATACAAGCAGTTAAAATGTTTTTAGTACCTTTAGTTTCATACACAGGTCAGACATATTTTTATCATCTAGAGGAGAAGTTATGGATAACAATTAATAAAGAGCTGAAGGATTTCATCTGGGGGGGATGACAATAGTAAAGTGGAATAAGCTGATTCATCCAATAGAAAAAGGCAGTTTGGGATTACCCGATTTGAAGGGGTATTTTATTTATTTTTTTTTTCAAAATATTTTATTAAGTTTTCCAAGAAAAGTAAAAGACAACAAATGACAAACAGTATTTTCATTCTAAGACAAATTATTAACAAACAAGGTAAAAACTATTTACAATATACACATAGGCCTGAAGCAAAACTGCAGATCACAGTTAAAATACACAAGTTCTTTAGTATAAGTATCAGTTCAGAAAGAGTTGTGGTCCATTTGTAAAGTCTCAATAAGTGCTAAAACCTTTGCCCAAGGATTATTAACACATGTCTTTGGATAGATTCTAAGTTATTTGGTCTTAGTTTCTTTGATTGCCAGGTCTTTCACTGAAGACAAGAAATCCTCAACAGTGAGTGGACAGCTAGTTTTCCATCTTCTAGTGATGCATTTTCTTGTGATAGCAAGTACTGATCATAGTAAATATGAATTATTCTTACTCAAAAATATCCTTCATTCACATTAAAAAGAACTAATGATTTAGACAATAAGAAGGAATCAGTGAATAATGCTTTGAGAAAATTTTCTATGCTGTTCCAATAGCCCTTTAATTTAGGACAATCATAAAAAATGTGTGCCCAATCGGCTTTAGTATGTTCTGTACATCTCCAGCAGGATGCACTGGAGCTATTATTGATTTTAACTATCTTATCTGGTGTCAGAAATGCCCGATGGAGATATTGCCAAGCGAAAATACTCCAGTAATGAGACCATGAAGTATGCTTGATGGATAACAGAATTTTTTGTTTTTCATCATGTGAGAAATTAAAAGAACAGCCTTTGAATATAAAGTTCCAGTAACTTTGATTTATATTAGTCTTATAAACAATTAACATGTTATGTAATTTTGAAATAATGTTATTGTATTAAAGCTATTATGCAAAGTTTCACACATGAGCATTATCATCTTTGGTGTTTCTTGATAAGATGAGTTTTTAAGTATTATGCATAAATCTTGAGAATAAGTTATGATACTGTGTAGAATTAACCAATTTTGAAGAAGTAAATCATGCTCTTTTGGAAGAAACTGGGAGTCTAAAACTTTAGTGTCATTTATGCATTGATATCAACAAATAAAGTTCTTGGATTCCCACCTATCTAAAACACTGAGATGTATTTTGTCAGGAAAATTCCTTGTAATCTTAAAGGGTGTTAATAGTTAAAACCAAGTCTTAATATCAGCATTAGAGTTAACACATTTTCTGAAGAAATTAAAATAGTGATTTAATGAATTTCATTTTGCGGGTTTGGCAATATTGTGTTGGGAAATATGACATAAGAAGTACCAGAACTTATTAGAAAAATTATTCAATGGAAGTTTGGCTAACGGCATTTTCATTAATTAGTAAGGTTAGATGTAATCGTTTCCAGCTAGAGTGATAATTTAGATTAATCCAGTTTAAAATAATCTTAAATATGGATGCATTAATATATGTTTCAATATTTGAATTTTGATTCCTCCTTGCTCCCAAGATCTAATGTGATGTAAAAAAGCTATTCGGTTTCTTTTAGAGAACCAGAGGAATTTCATTAGTAATCTGTTTATATCTTTAATGTATTGATATTTATAAGAAAAGTTAAGAACTAGAGCTATGTAGAGTATTTTTGGTAAAAGTGTCATTTTTATTAATTGCAACCTGTCGTCAA
Organism: Protopterus annectens; assembly: GCF_019279795.1. Taxonomy (NCBI): domain Eukaryota; kingdom Metazoa; phylum Chordata; order Ceratodontiformes; family Protopteridae; genus Protopterus; species Protopterus annectens. Next base: position 1,736,504,377 of record NC_056733.1, on the reverse strand, counting down.
AGGTTATGAGAATTTTATTCCATCTATTTGTATGCTTATTTATTAAATTTATAATATTTTTATAATTATATTCAATTGTGTTTTCTATGGATTTACATAGAGTTATTCCTAGATAATCAAGAGAATCTGAGATTGCACCAATAATGTGATGATTATCCGATTGTACATTTCCCTTCTAATTTAAGAGCATATGTTTAGATTTAGATCTATTGAAATATAAACACGTGATTTTCTGGAAATGGTTCATCACAGAAACTAATTCTAATAGAACTGATTGTGAATTATTTAACATGAGCAATATATTGGGCCGGATTCATGAAGGCTTGCACGGAGTCTTAGAGTAGAGTAAGACTCCATGCAGCCATCATGTCTGACGAGCGATCCAGGAACAGCCTGTAGGGGCGTGTAAGAGAGCTCCTAAAACGGCTCTTACACGGACAGGGCTGGGATATGCAAATTACCTCAACTGCAGGTGAAAAGCATGCAAATGAGGTAGATTTGTGATTCAGGAATCCCGAACCTGTCCGAGTAAGAGCAGTGTTATTTGCAGAAATGTACTCAGTTGACAACTGAGTACTGTTCTGCAAATAGCAAAACGGAGCCATGACAGCTCCAAATAAAGGTTGCATCCAGTGCAGGAAACATGCCACTAGCCAAATATATGGCTATGTGAAATGTTTCCTGATGCAATATGAAAATAAAAATATTTTATTTTTTTTCGCCGATTTCCAATGTTTAAGTGTAGTGCAGTGCCGCGCAAACGGGCTGCACTCTAAAACCAAGAATACTAAAAATTAAAACCCACAAATGTGAATTTTATTGAAATTGTTAATGTACAATGCAAGGGAATGGCAGGCTGAAGACAACATGGCCACCGAGTAGAGGTTGCTAAGGGGGGAAGCTCAGTCTAAGACATGTAACCAAGCATTAGTAGGCAATCCTATGTAAATGAGCATTAGGATAGTGAATCGCAAGTTTACATAGCAAATTAGCACAGTCAGTGGAGTGTAGGAGTAGGATATGGGGAGTAAGAGAGTAGAAGATATGTGACATCACAAGGGATGTATGTATGAAAGAAGTGAAGCTCATTGGGGCAGAGTGGCATGTGTCAGCTGTTATTTACACATCATGGAAAGAGGTGTGTCAACAGGTAGGCTAGGGAAAGGCAAGAAATGGAAGTTGTAAGCCATGGATAACACCAAAGTTTCTTGCTAAGCGGGTATGCGTGTGCGCGCGTGTAAACCCAAGTAAAACAGAGTGCATGCGTGTAAGCGTGAGTGCGCATGTTTAAGCCAGAGTAAACACATATAAGTCTGTTTAAAGAGTTGTAAGCGTGTTTGCACTGGTGTGTGCACGTTTTAACCTAAATAAGCAAGTTTTAGTCCGTGTAAGCATGTGTGCGTACGTGTTAACTGCAGTGCGCGTATTTGCTCTTGTGTGTGCGGCGCTCCCCTCCCGAGGAAACAGAAAGGAAAAAGGAAGCACAACAAATAGTAGGAAGCTACCAGGGAGTACTAGCAGAGCTAGCAGGTGAAAACAATCAGAATCAGGCAATTACACAGGCAGTACACTAGCCCAGCCCAGCCTAGCACTTAAAACTCTGCAAACAACAGTCCAGTATGTTTCTCACAACAGACACTGCAGTAAGCTAATAGAAGTGAAAACTGAAAAAGATTTACTGAGACAAAGAAATGTTAGGGGCTGCCATTGCTGTTATAAGGCGACATATGCAACATGCTGAGGGTGGTGACAATGGAAATACTGCTGGACAACCCACAGTGAGGAGACAGAGAAGAGTGTACAGGCCCAGGGTAATCTACCAGGGGCTACATGAGCTGGAGATAGTGGAGTGCTATAGAGTGGACAGATACCTCCTGCAGCAAATTGTTGAGCTGTGCAGGCCACTCCTCACACACAGAACCAACAGAGGGGAACCCATCCCAGTGGAAACCAAGGTATGTGTTGGCCTAAGAATATTAGCAACAGGTACCTTCCAGAGACCAACTGGTGATATGATGGGGATATCACAGGCATCAGCATCCAGGGTACTACACCAGTTCCTGGATGCCATGTCAGCACATGTCAGTGGTCATGTATATTTCCCCAATTCCCGTGAAGTATTGGCCAGCAATATGCGTCTCTTCCAGCTAATAGCGGAATACCCTGAGGTAGTGGGTGCAATAGACTGCACACACATATGCATCAAAGCACCAGCCGGTGAGCGGGGTAGGGTCTACTTCAACTGTAAGGGCTTCACCACCATCAACTGCCAAGTTGTGTGTGATGCCCAGGGCATAATACTGAATGTGTGTGCAGGCTGCCCTGGAAGCTACCATGATTCCCATATCTGGCATCTGACGCAGCTGTACCAGACATTTGCCAATGGGGACATCCTACATGGTCACCTAGTGGGGGATGCTGGCTATGCACTGGAGCCGTGGCTGATGACACCCATCAGAAATGCACACACACCTGAACAGGAATGCCATAATGAGGCACAAGCACAAACACGTGATGTAATAGAGTGTATGTTTGGGCTGCTCAAGTCATGGTTCCGGTGCCTGGACACATCTGGTGGAGCCTTGCAGTACTCACCTACTACATGTACCCAAATTGTCATGTTATGTGCTATGCTACATAATATGATCCTGCAAAAACAGCTGCAGCAGGACCAGCATAGGCCTGGGCCAAACAGCCCCCCCACCATTGCCACGGCCATCACAGGCAGAGCATGACTCGGAGGTGGAACAACCTGAGCCTGCCCCAGTAGGCAGAAGGAGGCATGCCCAGTATGCTTTGGCCTTGGCAAAGAGGCAACTCATAGCACATACACTGGCTCAGTAGGAACTCTGGAAATTATACCTTTCTCTGACTCACACATATAGTAAAAGGGATGCCTAAGTTGACACTACCTGCTTTCAAACATGTACAGGGAGTGTAGTATGTGCATCCAACATAGGCCGCCCTGCAGCACCACCTAAGGCATGATTGCCATGTGTTCAGCAATATAAACAGTGCTAAACAGCATTTACCACCATGTAGTATATGCAAACAAAATCGCACACACGAACTAGCACAACTGTGGTCAATGTTCAGTAATATTGGGCAATGTCCAGCAATGTTGGTGAATATTGAGCAATGTCGGACAAGTCTGGTCTAAGTAGGGCATAGCTGAACAAAAGCCAACATGCTTATATTTGCTTAACTGGCCCTTAAGCAGTCTGGTCTGCTCAGTATGAAAATATAAAGCAGTGATGGGCCTCGAACCCAGGATACTGTGCACTATAGCCAAAGTACTGAATCACTAAACCATGACAGTATTGCAGTGGTCAACCTGTATGAAGGAATGTTGATAAGTCTATGCAAAGTATTTCATGGAAACCCTGCAGGCACAGCATAATCCTTGTTGAGTTATGACACAAAGGTGAGTCCTGCAGTGAGAACAGAACCTGACTTTCAACACACACAGTATAAATGTTAATATCGGTCATGTTCACACACATCAACAAATGTAGTGGACCTCAGATAGCAACATACTGAAGGGTCACACTGGGCATGCTCACACACTTGAATAAATTAGACAAATGTCAGGCAACAAAACACAGAATGGCAGAACTGGGCATGCTCACACACTTAGGCCATGTCTGAGTACAGCAGTGGGCCACGCATATCTGGCAGTTGCATGTGTTAACCCAGGAACCTGTCACTATACAGCAATCTGCCCTGTGCACACAGTTATATGACAACAGACACATCTATAATATAGTGGAACCCTGTCATAATCAAATATGTTCTGCAGATACCAAAGTTGTTCATAGAAACTGGTAAAGCAAATATGATAAAGACCTGCAAACAGTATCACCAATAAACATTGTGCATCTTGAACATTAGCATAGGTTCAGAGGTCGATACTAGGCTATCTGCCATAGGGCATGTACAAGCCTAGCCAGAGTGTGTTTGGCATTCGCAACCCTGTCAGATTACTACACTGTGTGTGTGAATAGTAGGTCACACAAGATAGCCCATGTATGTTTAGGCTAGTGTGCCTCTGTCTAGCAGGGACACAGAAGATATCCCAGGGGTAAACATACGATCACCCATACAGTCGTCAAGATGTCTCCAGTAGGTGGTCAGTGGGTGGCTCTGCCTATGTGAAACTGGGAATACATTCTGGAGTGAATGGAGCCTCTGGGATAAGAATCTGTCCCTCCACAATGTCCTATTAACATCTGTGCTGAGGTATACGTCCCTGGAGTGTGTAGCTCCAAGGGTTTGGATATCCTGAGGTGGAGCATGTCCAGTAAATCTGGGTTGGGTATATCTGTAAACAACTGGCACACATCATATCTGAGTAGGTGGTAAGTGACTGAGTAGAGCTGGAGTTACTGCATCTGAACTGTGCAGGGCATCTGTGTGAGTCCTTAGATCTGCTTGGTGAGGAACTTCCGTGGCCAGTACAGTTGCTGCAGGTGTCAGGTAAGGTACACCCCAAATGTGGCATTGTAACCAAGCATGGATGTGATGAGCATAGGGGCACAATGACCACACTCGATCTAGATGTGAAACCATATGGGATAAGGTGGCCCACATAGAAGGCGTGTCCAACCACTTTGGCAATGTGAATGTCAAAGGCGACAGTACGAACAAGTCATGTCCCCAAACCCCTAACAACTCCTACCATATGTAATGGAGTACTACCTATGTGGTAATGTGTGGGCATGCTGTTATTCCCAAAGGAGATGACTATGCAACTAATGGCATTTAGCTGTAGGCCATGGCTCAGGCACCAGTCATCCATCTCTGTGAGACCCTGTTTGAGTATGCATGTGGCAGCTGGAGAGTTGATCATGGCACCCAGTTTGCAGTCAACTGCAAACATGTTCAGCCATATTCCCCCTAGCCTATACGTCAGACTAATATATACTGAACAAGAGAGGTCCCAGGACCGAGCCATGTGGGATGCCACATGTAACTGGTGTATAGTCAGACATGGCACCTGCAATTCTGACCATGTGGGTGCTATCCCTGATCCAGGTATCAATCCAACGTGTGAGATATGTGTCCATATTGATGCTGGTGAGCCTATGCATAATGGCCCACTGGGTTATTGTGTTGAAAGGTTTTGCAAGGTTCAGGTAGGCTGTGTGGACAGCTGTCCCTATGTCGATGGACCTGTTAGCCATTTAAAGAAGACAAACAAGTTCAAGAGGCAAGATCTGCCCACAACAATGCTGAAATGTGTAGGACACAGTGTCCGTAGGTTCCCGATGTCTATGTGTATGAGTCCCATGACAATACACTCCATAGCTTTGCAGAACAGGCTACTTAGGCTTATAGGGCAATATTGTCTGTGGTCTGTTGTGGCACCAACTCTGTGGAGGGGGACCACTGTCGCTGTACGCCATTCCTTGGGTACATATCCTGTGGTAACTCCGATATTGAACAGTGATGTAATGTGAGGGTTACATCTGTCATGATGCTCGTGTAAGATGCAGGCTGGGACACTGTCTGGTCACATTGATACTGTGATGTACGCTTTGGGGAGGGCAGCACTCACCTGCTACTGTGTGATGTCAGGGAGGTTATAGTCTGTTGGGATGGATAGTTGCTCCTTAGGGGGGATGGGTGGGAGACATCTTCACTGAACCTGTTTTCCAGGATGTTGGCAATGCCAGTGGGTTTAGGGTAGGTTTAGTCAGTATGCAGTAACTCACAGCATATTAGTGAGTGTCCACCCAGGTTCCTGACATAACTGAAGAAGGCCGTGTGATAGTCCTACGTGTCTGTTGCAATTGTCCGGTAGAAGCGGCCCTTAGAAAAGTTCATGAGTGATCGTAGCTGTTTGCTAGTACAGATCACAGATGCCTTCCCAGTCTGGGATTGTGCTCTATCATGTAGTAGCTTCCACCTGATGTTGTATAGCTTATTAATGGCTGGGGTCTACCAGACAGGTCCCCTGCCATTGGAGTAGTGAGTCCTGTTGTTATTTGGGATAGCACAATCTATGCAGTCCACTAGGTGTCCATAGAATATGCATGTAAAGGATGCAGCAGTGTGAGCCGTATTTGCTACTGTCTCAGGGTCTCTGAAGGATACCACCTTGCTGCGGTGAATTGAGACGTTGGCTCATGAGAAGCTCACCAAGATTACCCAGGATGGGTGTGCGGAGGGTATATGTATGTTCAGTGAGATACATGTATGTTCTGACCTTACCAATGAGGGGTATATCGCTGGTGTGGAACATAGAGTCCCCATGTTGGTGATGATCAGGTCCAATATGTAGTCCCCCTTGTGGCTGTGCTGATTGTTTGTGCCATAGCATATGAGTCTACAAATTGTAGCGACTGTTGCGTGAGGGTGTTGGGGCTTGAGTAGTACCCTTAGTCAATATTTGTGTATATGAAGTCACACAATATAATGGTGTTTGTGGAGACCTTCATATTCTTCATAGTTCCCATGAAAGCCGAGTGTGGTTCCTGAGTTTGGAAGTGTGTTCTGTAGCAGGCAACAAACTGAAAGGCAGTATTGCACAATGGTAGTTGTATATGTATGGTCTGTGATGCTTTGTGCATTGCTACTAACCTGGAGGTGTGTGTATCTGTGCTATATATGGATACTCCCCCTAGTTGTGTTGTCTGTTCCAAGTCTTGTTGTCAGACAGCATGGTATGAAACATAACCTGGTAGTGCTGGTGTGCATAAATGAGCCTGAACCAGGCATCTGTCAGTGTACAGATATCGCTATCCTGTATTCTGAGGAGAGTCCTGAGTGGCCGCAATACGAGGTTAACACAACTGTTGTTGAGCAGCATTACCCTTAGTTTCATTTAACCTGTAATGTCTATGGAGGTGGGTTTGTCTTCTGAGCCCTGCTTAAAAAAGGCACTATGGTGGTAGCAAGAGCCTTAGCCAGCATTCCAAACTCCAAGGGTGACAGGTGCAAGCTATCCATAGTGAAGCTACGTGGCATGCTGAGCATGTCACCATAGGCTGACAGACACTGTATCCCCTATGAATTAAACAAATTTGTTAGGCAACTGCTAAATGTGATATGTGTGTCCATATACTGTAACATCATAATTGGTGGGTGTAAGATGCTAGACAAGGTCAGGGTCATACTGGCCTAGGCTACATGATCAGAGTGTTTCTCCATGTATCATGTCATGTGGTCCAGGGAGTAACGTCTGAGGTTATACACACCAGCATGGACAATGATGGTGCCAGTCCTGTACTTGCTTTGGAGTGACCTGACTGCCTGTGTTATGCTGCAGATCCTGGCACCCAACAGAGAGCCCAAAGTGACTATTCCCTTGTTAGGGCTGGTGAGTGGTACATCAGTGTGTCTGACAATAAGTTTCACCTATTACAAGTGTATTAGGTGTGTTGTTTAGCCTGAAGGGCAGTGACTGTGTGGCACACTGACATTGTGAACTATGTGATATGTGGGTATTGTAGGGGGTAATAGGTATGTGTGTGTCTGCTCTGGAGGTCTCTGCTGCTTAGGTAGAGTACATTTACAGCATCTGAGTATGTCTATGTGTGATAATGTGGATTGAGTGCTATTGCTAGAGGATATGTGAGACTGATATGTGGTATGTGTGGTTACCTTCTCCACCTGGCAGACTGTGCCAGTCATGGGTTGAGAGAGTTCAGCACCCTGTATGTCTATATAAGTGCATCTCACAAATATATCTGAGTTTGTTGGGAGGAGGAGGGTTGTCTGAGTACATGAGACAGATGTGACATTGTGTCAATATCACAATATCCACCAGCCGGATTGGAGAGTACACACAAAACCGTCCCCTGGACATGCCAGGATATTATCATGACATACTCTGTAGCCTGATCACAAAGGATCAGTAGGGTGTTAAGCATGTAAAAGAGTATAACAGGGATTAGTGCTCATGTTCATTGGTGTTTTGTAAAGAGTAGCTGAGAAGGAGTCCAGACTGAATCATGACACCTCCTTCAGCTATGTCATCAATAGCAATGTACACCCATATATGTCCTGAGTTAGGGCCAACTGTACCTGAGTGACAATGCCGACATCATGACAGACAGGCCCATATGTACATACCCACCTCCCACTGACAATAGTCCATATCATCATACCAGGAGATATCAAATGTAGAATGGATGAGCAGCTACCCCCACTGCCAAAAGCATGGCAGCAAGTGGAATACATTGATTCCCAATATGTGTCATGCACAAACTACAGAACAAACAGATCATGCACCTGAACAGTCAGCTGAGCCTCACCTCCTACACAGGATGTGGAACCGTTGAATGTGTCATATCTACATATGGCACTCCTCACAAGTGTTGGTACACAACACACCATGGGAAGTCAAGTCCAGTACACCTATGAAGTCTGATCTGCAAGGTTATGGAGTCCATCATGGTTGCAGTCATAAACAGAGCTATTGGAAGCTGACATACACACAACCCTACTGACTGTGGTATGTTCATGTGCGGATCATGGTTCCCAAACATGCTAGACTGTTTGCAAGGCAGCCACCCAGGACATACATCAATGAACACATCTACACATCTGTCACATAGACTTTGAATAGCCCTTAATCAACATCCCAGACACATGTAGTATCCACAAAACCAGCAAGCCATGCATAAATATGTGTTGACATATGACAGAATGTCAATGTATCCACAGATAGATCACACAAGGTAAGGATTTTGAGGTCTTGTTCAAGCTGTTGACACCTGCTGACCCACATGGACCATTCCTGGAATGGCATAAAACAAAGTGTACACACATCACCATGTCCAGTCTGATGATGTCACCATCCTATAAATGCAGCCGGAGAAGGGAAACCAGCCAGTAAAGCAAATAGCTCGCTGTGTGAATGCGTCTTTCTCTAGTGTTATAACATAGTTAGGTAGGGGTTTGTGTGTGTGTGGGGGGGGTGTATGTGTGCAGTTTCCTTTGAGAGGTGTCCCCTTTTTGGAGACTGGGAAAACACACTAAAAGAGGTACATTCCTCTTTGGAAAGACTGATGATGTCACCATCCTACAAATACAGCCAGAGATTCCTCTTTGGAAAGACTGATGATGTCACCATCCTACAAATACAGCCGGAGAAGGGCAGCAACCCCGCAAAGCAGATAGTGTGCCGTGTTAATGCATCATTCTCTAATATCATAACATAGCTAAGTAGGGGGTTGAATCCTGCAAATACTGACTGCGTGTGTGTCACTGTTGGTCAATGCAGTTTGGGTTTTGCTTTTACTATGGTATGACATAGTATGATTACAACAGTAAGTGCTTTGCACACATCAGGTATCTGCGTGGCAAATATATATGTGTACATGTCCCCTCAATCAGTACATAGGGGTGAAGCCTGCATACTACATGAATACATTTGTTTCCATTGACAGGTTGTGCCGCTGCTTCTCAGATCATAGGTCACATATGTATGTATGTGACAAGACTGTCCACTGTCGTGTTCTGTGGCCAAGGTCATCTGTGGCACACACATCCATGTCAGTTACTTAAGAGTAGTGTGAGTGAGGGTATATTCCTGGAGTATATGTCAGACATGGTCATACACAACAAAGACTGCCAAAAATGGACAGTCTTTATAGGTGTATGACTGCCTTGTGGGTATGCATTCAGGCATCTAATGTCTTATGTGATACACCTTGGGACTCCACAATACCTATGGATATGTGGATACCAAGGGACACATGACATAACATGAGGCTTTATGCATACATTGGTACCCAACATATATGTTGAGCGCTACCACCTGTGTGGTACTGACGGGATAGTATGTATAGTACATGAGGATGACTATGCCATAGTCGGCTTACTACTGTACAGCATGTATCAGACAACAGGTATATGTCTGTATGATACCCTTGTGTAGGATATGCATCCCATCCAAGGAATGCATTGTAGGCCAATCCATGCATTTCCAGATTTGGATGGACACATCCCTAGTGTGTCTGCATGTACCTAAGGGGGCTATATGCCAAATAGGTGTGGTCACAGGAATGGGTGGTGGTCATTACCACTGGTTAGTGTTATAGTGTAGCACCAGAAGGATTCAATTGTTACTGGGTTCCCTACTACTGTGTGTCATTTGTCAGGACATCATCCAATGATTGCTTATAGTCATGCTGTTGAGGTTGTGTATACTACCAGACCACAAATCATTGACAGATATTAATGGTATCACCCACAGCATAGTGTCAACCCATGTCATACACATGTCTACCCATGTTAGTACATAAATGTAGTAGAATGCATACTGGCCATTGAAAGATACTATGAGATGTTAACAATGTGTACGACAGGGTATGCTACACGTCCCATGTGTCCACTATTCATGTACATGCAGACAGTGTGCACCAACCACGTTCACAGATGTACACTTGCTAATCTGTACTGCACACATCACACACGTACTGTCCACTCACTAACACATGCTGGCAACACATTATACTTCAGCCAAGTGGCACATGGGTGGACAATACATACTCAGACCAAACAGTGGTGTAAACAATGCTACATTGACAATCAGAGCTTTGATATATAATGTCTGCTCAGATATACCTATAAGGATGTTGTTACACTTCCCTGTTGACAACTTGCTATTATTGCTACACTGCTATAGTCTCACCCTGTGCATCAGCATCATGTTAGCCTGTCCCTCCTTCAATGATGCAGATGACAGGAGGCGACACAGGTATCATCATATGCACAGGGCATTATGCTGTTTGCCAGAGCCTGACATTGACCCATCCAATTGACATGTGTGTGTGTGTGTGTGTGTGTGTGTGTGTGTGTGTGTGTGTGTGTGTGTGTGTGTGTGTGTGTGTGTGTGTGTGTGTGTGTGTGTGTGTGTGTGTGTGTGTGTGTGTGTGTGTGTGTGAGGGACAACAGCACAGCATGGGCCAATGATGTAATGTGTGTGTGTATCTGTGAGCCCTAGTTGTTTGGTTAATGTGTGTGTGTGTCTGCATGCACACAGCTCCACCATGTGGCTGCCATATATGGTAGTTTATGGGACAGCCACAGACTGTACATGCTAGGCTGTACAGATCACTGTCTCCAGCCACGGACGCAGTACCTGTGCCTGGCAGGAGTGCTACGGACAGTATCGGGTACCAACCCTGACTGGGTACTGTCAACAGAGGCAGATGTATAACGAATGGACCCATGTCCCTGCTGGGATTGGCCAGAGCCACGTGCACGTGGTCTACTGGGACAGTCAATGGACAGGCCAGCCCCAGCATTGCTGGGGCTGGTACTGCCACTACGGGAGCGGCTGTGAACTGTGGGCCGTCTGCGACCACTGCCAGCTGTTGCTGTTGCTGGCATGCATCCGTTTCAACATCGCAACCTATACCACACGGTCCTGGCTCATGGAAGACATGTTGTGGAGGGCATCTAATGTCTCCCCCCAATGTCTATCAATGATCTCGGTGTAAGTCCGGATGGCACCAGCAAGGTCACGAATGCTGTCATTGATAACGGTGTAATGTGCCCTCTGCGCCCTAAGTCCCTGCCTAGTTTACCATTCCATACGTGCCTAAGCCTGCATTACAGCCCTGAACATACTGGTCATTGTAAGACCTGTGAGGGCACGCTTGTCAAGGGCAATATGACCAGTGGTGCTCCCCTGAGAACCCCTGGACCTCTGCCTATGTGGTACCATTCCAGGTCTATGGCTATGGCTGCTGTGAGGGAATGCAAGTGCCATGAGTACCACACTCTCCTGGTCAATGCCAACTGTATGCTGTCCCTCGCCTATGGCCATTGGTGGTGAGGGATGTATTGACAGTATGAGTGTGCGCATAGATGGGGTTGAATGCTGTGTACTGTCGATTGGCGGACCAACGACAGACCCTGTCAAATCTTCCTGTGCCAATATACATGTGTCATCATCACCACTATTCATGGCAGTGGCTTCAGGTTGCCTGCTGCTTTCACCACTCCCTAACTCAGCACCTGTGAGAGGAAGACAGGAAACACACTTTACGGTCTGCACACGCACACATGCACACATGCACACATGCACACATGAACACTAATACACACCTCACTACAGCACATACACACACATACCAGCAATCCAACACATACTCTATAGTGGGTGAAGGTGGGTATCAGTATCACAAGGTAGACAGTCACCACACATGTGTAAGCATGCAGAATATGTGTTGCGCAAGACCATGCAGTGCAAGTGTAGATGCCCCTATTAAATGGCAGTATACATGGCTTTGATGCAACTGTGTAGTTGTTCAGTGATTGGCTACACCCTGGAACACAATGTGTACATGGACACAACATTGCTGTGCAGGTATTATCAGCTCTGCAATGCCCTGTGCACCATCAGTCACAAGTATACATGTCATGGCTGCATGTGTTATCTGTGTGACACATAGATATCCATGTCTGAGTGCAGTGTCTGTGTCCATAGCAGATAATAGTGGGCACGGGTGTAGCACATGCATGCTATGTACACACATGGGATGTGCGGTGCATGTTGATGTGAAGAAATCCCAATGCCCGACATGGCCAGTGTACAGTGGTTATGGTGAGTTTGGGACATATTGCAGATATGTGGGTGCCAGACATGGCATGGCATGCTACATGACTGCAACATTAAACACCACACATACCCAATGTGTGTCAAGTGACCTATACACCC
>NC_056733.1:1736309201-1736486701 GCF_019279795.1 Protopterus annectens | reverse complement strand
AATGTATTCCTATGGCTTTCCTATTTTCCATTTACAGTCACTCATTGTAATGCATGTTATATTTCTTTCAGCACCAAGTTATTGTATATCTGCTGTGGTGTAGTGGTACTTCATGCAGACTGGTGAGTCCAAGGTCCTGGGTTCGAGACTGACAAGGTTTTTTATTTTGCTGCTGAGCAGTACAAGGGCCTTCTCATACAGAGTGACTAAGGCACTTTTAAAAAGTTGTAAGTGGGTTTGTGTGGGTTTGCACAATGCTTAGCGATGCTAAGCTAAGCTTAGCTCAGCTTATTTTATTTTAGCAATACTACACCAAGCTTGGCTTAGTTTATCATATCTTAGCAATGCTAAGCTAAGCGCACACATGCGCACACTGGTGCAAACCCACTTACTACTGTTTTCAAGTGCTCACTCCCGCTAACCCCTGCACTCATTTCTTTGACAGAAAAGTAAACGGGGAGATAGGAATCTGGTAATAAAGGGTGCACAAAGAGGGGAAGACAGTAGGGAAACCAGCTTGGGATGTACAGGATGGGTGTGGAGAGGGTCCATAGCTGCCCATTTCTTTACCAGCAACAGCTGTGCATATGCAATACATTAGGAGGGATATTTGAAACCTTCCACCCCTGAGAGAGGGGTGAGGACAACTAAGTATGTTGTACTACCAATTATGAATTTCAGGCACATGCACTGTTTGTGAACTGCTACACTGTCATTAGTACATTACTCACTTCTGAACAGTTTGTGGTTTGTTTGTGTTGACATTAGCACAGTCTGCTCAGGACAACTGGACATATTTCACTACTGTGTATGCCTACCTACACCCTTGGTTGTGCCTGACTACACGGGTATATAGTACCTTTGGGTAGGGGTGCAGAAGTGCAGAGTGCATTATTTATTATCGTGTGATGTTTGTCTTACTGAACATGCAGAGTTGCTGTGTACCTGTAAGTCTATAAAGGCTAGTAGTCTGTCTGAGTAGCTCACACCTGTGGACATATCCAGATGGTAGACTGAGGTCAGCCTAGTATTCTTTGACTGTGCACAACAGCAGTCTTTTCAGCACCTGAACAATGGCATTGTCACAAGTGGTTGCTAGCAGTACATGGCTACATCCTTTGATATTTCTGTGTTGTACTTCTACATAAGGGCATGCTTGTGGGATTCATTCTACAGCTATTTGCATAGTGTGTAACAGCAGACAAGCTGATATGTCTGTGTGTTTCTGACTCTTCCAGGCCTCAGATATTCTCAGGTATATATTTGAACAGCCTCAGGGAAAGGTACATATAACTGGGATACACCTGTGATATATTTCAGACATTTTGCAGTTCAGACTTTGGGGGATTCAGAGCATATGTATTACTACACCTTTTCTGATGTGCAAGAAGTGTCTACTCTCATTTATTGACATTTGTCATTAAGTGAGATTCCCCACATTTCTGCCTACTGTTAGTACATTTCACAGGGAGTCAGAGGGGCACAGCTAACATTTGTTTACAAATCAGGGTCATCACTGTAGATCAGTCACTGTTGGGAGGTCTGGCCTGTGATCTATGCAAAAATGCCAGTGTTTATCCTGCTCTGATACTGTGTGGGTTTTTTTAAGGTGCTACTGTAACATTATTCCCTACTAGCATGGCTGATTCTCTTTTCACAGTCATGTCATGCAATTCCACAACACCTGCTGGTTAAGGCCCACAGAACAAGATTTGTGTTATGCCATTCCTATTTTCCCTTTACGTTTACTCATGGTAATGCATGATATATTGCTTTCAGCACTATGTTATTGTATATCTGCTGTGGTGTAGTGGTACTTCATGCAGATGGGTGAGTCCAAGGTCCCAAGTTCAAGACTGACAAGGTATTTTATTTTGCTGCTGAGCAGTACAAGGGCCTTGTCATACAGAGTGACTAAGACACTTTTAAGCAGATGTAAGCGGGTATGCGCGGGTTTGCACGAAGCTTAGCAATGCTTAGCTAAGCGCACACAAGCTCACACTTGCACACCCCCGCTAACTGCTGCTTAAAAGTGCTTACTCCCACTAACCCCCGTGCTAATTTCTTTTAAAGAAAAGAAAATGGGGAGATAGTAAAGTGGTGAAAAAGGGGGCACAAAGAGGGAAAGACAGTAGGGAAACCAGCTCGGGATGTGCAGGATGGGTGTAGGGAAGGTCCATAGCTGCCCATTTCTTTAACAGCAACAGCTGTGCATATGTTTGAAATTTGGTGTGAAATTTGAAACCTTCCACCCCTGAGAGAGGGGGGTGAAGACAACAAAATATGTTGTACTACCAATTAGAATTATTAGTTTACATGTCCAGCGGACATGTGTGCGAATTGGGCAGCTATGTATGGGGCGTCATTTTTTTGTTGGAACAGATTGCCCTTTTTTTTTATTTTTTTTTTCAGGTGAGAGTGGAATGTGAGGTAGAGGAAGTAGGTATATTTGGGGAAGTAGGCTGGGGAGGTAAACAGACAAGACAAACAAGACTCATACAGGGGCGGAGTTTGACACATGGGGTGGGCGAACACAATTGATGGGGAAGGATGTTTAGAAATCGCAAGCCCATGAGCCCACAGATGGTAACAGTGGAACTGATATCCCTACCCATGGGCAGTCACCACTGCACCTTCACAGCCCCGGGGGTGGCTGTGCTGAGGGCTCTGTAGGACGGGCAGGCTGACCCGAGAGACGCGCCACTCGCCTCGAGCTGGCATAGGGGATCAGCGACTGAACGCTGGATCTCCCTACGCACCACAGCCCGGACCCTAGCAAGGGTGACATGTGGCCCTCCTCCACCCACGCTTGCATGGGGGGATGAGCCTCATCCCCTGCAGCACTTCCACCCAAAGGTGGCACAGGACCAATGGAGGAGGGGAGACCGGGCTGGACACCAGAGCCGCTGGTGCCAGGTGCACTCGCCAACTGAGGAGGGACAGGTGGGTCCGCTGGGACCAGCCTTCCCATACGTTCTGTGATTAGGTGTGTTTAATTACAACATAAGCAACAGCATTCCAGATTAGTTGTAACAGCATGCAGTAATATTCCCATTAGCCCAACACACCAAGGTTCCAACAGTTGAAAAGCAAGCATAACACATGCATATATTGAACGACAGTGGATATTCAAACAGCATGCAGGGATGTATGGTAGCAACAGGTCACCATGAACGTGGTGTTTGAACAGGGCACATGCATCAATATCAATGCAAATATCTATAAAACAATAGAACATATGTCCCAACAAATATTTAAGATTACACATACCCATTGAGGTGTGGAATTGCATGGTTTATGCACATACGGTAGGGTGTAGAAAAAACCTCGGTTAACATCTTAGAATGACCTTTTAGTCTACACTACATTCCCAGTGACTGCAAGTGTATATCCCCTACCTGTATTATTACACTTGCCACCATACATTAGGTTGTGTCATGGGTTTGGCTAGTTCAATATATGCCTGACCTATATCTGACATACTAACTGTCCAGGATGCAGATGTTACTGCTACATATTTCTTGTTTGCATTTATATTTCCTTATCTACATATCTGGGATGTTTTCACATGACATTTTCACTTCGATTTGTACAGAACCCTGCATTTCTTGACACACACTCACATTTCTGGTGAATAATTACAAGCTACATGTGTGCCAGGTTTACTTATTCATGCCAGCCAGTAACTGACTATTGTGGACTGTATATATGTTTCACAGCTACTAGCACTTCCATCACCAATTTTATATGGGACTGCATAACTCTGGGTTGCCAGCACATTTTCAAACAGTACTGTTTGTATAATGCAAGGGTACAACAACATTTCAGACTCTGTGACACAGACACACTCTGGGTTTTAGACCTTTATTAATGACATTGCACACTTTTCCACAGGCTCACTCCATTATTTGTTTTAACGGTGTTTATGGCAGACATGTTCAATACATATTATACCTTTATTAATAGGTTAGAACAATCTTTTTTCAGGCTCACTCACTTATGTTATATGACAGTGCCTGCAGAGATATTATTCCAGACATATGTTACCTTTCTTAATGGGTTACTACACTCTTTTTCTGCCTCTCTGACATTTTTATCTGACAGTACATGCAGAGGACTTAGTCAGGCAATTCTATGGCTGTTTTATTGGACTACAACACTTTTTTTCATGCTCTCTCCCATATTTTATATAACAATACATGCAGAATAATCACTAACCTGCCTGGTGGTGCAGCCTTAGCAGCCTATCAGCATAGGCTTGCTTATTCGTTGCACGGTTACCTGCAAGTGTAAAGTAAATGAAGGGATATTGAGACATACCTATCCATTATACATACTCCATTATCAATTCTTACATACTGCATTCCATGGCTACATACTCAGTTGTGGGGCATTCTGCATCCCACGGGCCTTCTGTATCCACTGGTTCAGCTGGTCCTGCTTTCATCTCTTCAGGTCTGCATGGTGGTGACGGACCTGCTCACCAGTCCGAGGAACACCTGTGGCACTGGTGAGGTCACGAGCTAACCGGTTCCAAGCCTTTGCCTTATACTCCATCCCTTGGAACTGGCCCTGCAGGAGTCTTGACTCGTATTGGTGGACAAGGAGCAAAACCATGTATTTGGACTCCTCGATACCCCAACATTGCACTCGGAAGCATGAACCCTCTCCTGCACCTGCCATTCTGACTGCAAATGTGAGCTACAATCAGTTATGGTGAGTATTCCCGCCTATGGGGCTTAAATATGCCGCATTTCCCACACATTTTTGTGATTGGCCATTTTGTAAAATTCTCAGCTGACTGCAGACCTGTTTAGTAATGGTTAAACTACCATTCGTAAGTTTATGAATGTTAATAATGGCTGCTTCTCCTATGTTGTCATGGCTTAGTGGTTCTGTGCTTTGATTATAATGCAAAGGGTCCTGGGTTTGAACCTTGTCATTCTTTTATTTTAATACTGTCTAGACAGGCTAGGGGGTGTGGCTGCGTTTAAGCAACTTAGCTCTACGTTGCTGCATGGTGCCCTATGGTGCCCTGGTTGGCGCGGCGCACACGTCCATGCAAACACATTGCGCTGGGTAAAGCGCTTTTAAACTTTGGGCAACTCTATTGCACTGGGTAAAGTGCTATTAAACTATGGGCAACTCTGTTTAGCTGGGTAAAGCGCTATTAAACTATGGGCGCCTCTGTTTAGATGGGTAAAGCGCTATTAAACTATAGGCACCTGTGTTTAGCTGTGTAAAGCATTGCTTAACAGCAGGCTATTATATATCTGGGTCCTTTAAAAATAGATATTTTGTTCACTGATACATTGGCCATGTCACTGCTTTTAATAAAATTTTAATCATATATGTCTGGTATTATTTCAAATACTGATTTAAAACATAAATAAGAAGGGGAGTGGTGGGACTCGAACCATGAATGCCTTCTTTTTGTGCATATGCTCTACCATTACGCTATTGCAATTTGGTGTGATTTGCACAAACATTCTTTCTTATGCTCTTCCATTTCAGAATTGCTAACTCTAGCTAAGCAATGGGCACACCTGCGCACACACGCGCAAATACGGGCAGCTATATCGTGGATTTAAAAAAATATATATATAATTATTTATTTTATATAAGTGTGATGGGGGTTTACAGTGTCAGGGAGTGTGGTGTTGGGTGCAAGTACATTTGAACGAACTCACTCTTGTGTGTTGACATTATGCTTTTTAAAACCTTGCAGGGGCGTGCACATTTAGACTGCTCGGCAGTCGGACACGCTTTCCTACTCAGTCCGTGTAAGAGTTATGGTTGAGTCAGTGTGCCCTCGTGAATATTCATGGCACACTGACGTCAAACCATTCAACTGCAGCCTCCGAGTAAAACTTATTAAGTCTTACATGGAGGATTAGTGAATCCGGGGGATTATCTGCATAAAGCATTATCTTGGAATTATACTGATTGTAAATATTGATACCAGTGATCTTTGGATTGTCACAAATAAGTGCAGCAAATATTTCAATGACTAATGCAAATAAAATAGGGGATAAGGGACATCCCTGCTTAGTGCCTTTGGTTATTTGAATAGATTCAGAAGTGAAGGGACCTAATTTAATATAAGCTACATTGTTTTGGTATATATATTTTTTATTAGCGAAATGAAAGAAGACGGGAAGTGAAAATGACGTAACACTTCAAACATATATTCTCAGTTGGCGGAATCAAATGCCTTTTCTATGTCTAAACTAATCACTAGTGCTTCTTCATTTCCCTTGCTCAAATATTCAATAAGTGTTAAAATCCTTTGGATGTTATCATAAGTGTGTCTTTCATGTATGAAACCTGATTGATCATCATTTATCATTTGCGTTAGTGGAACCTTTAATTTATCTGCAAAGATGGACATAAAGATTTAATAATCATTATTTAATAATGATATGGGAAGAACTACAAAGCTGCGGGTCTTTGTTGGCTTTTATGATAGGTGAGATCAAAGAGTATCTCCATGAAGGTGGTATAGTGCCCTATGATTGAACTTCTACTAGAGTTTTGTGAAAGAGGGATAGTACAGATGAGGGGAACAATTTATATATTTCAATGATTATACCATCCATCCTTGGGGCTTTATTGGGCTTAAATGTTTTTATTTTTTGTTTAATTTCCTCTAGTGAGATTTGTGCTTCAAGAACTGTATCAAGATTCTCAGGGGGCCTTAACTGATTAAGTGAAGGAATATCTAAATTTATATATTCATTAATTGAATGATTGGAAACAAAGTGTTTGGAATAATGAAACTTGAAAGCATCTAAAATATCTCCTAAGTCAGAAATAGTTCTATTAGAACCTTCATGTAGTAGTTAAGTTATATTATTTGATTTAGAATGCATCTTGGCTCTCATTGACAGACTGTGCATGTGATTAGGCGATGATGCATAGGAGTTTAATTTTAGTCTTTCCGATGCCAAATTAGTTTTATGGGATAGGATATCTAAATACTGTTTATTAAGCTCCTCAATTTTTTTTCATCTTATAAGGGGTAAGTTGGGAAGGATCAGATTTAATGTTTAAGAGTTGAGCTTGAATATTTTGCAAATCCAAGTCCCATTTTTTCGTTTATTTTTTAACCATGTTATTATTTTACCATAAAGATAGGCTTTTAATGCATCCTATACCATGATCATGTTGGATTCTGAGGTAAGACTGGTCTCCAGAAAAAAAATGCACCTCTCATGTGAACCAGGACTTAAATTCTTTAATTTGTGTTACATAGGCTGGGATTCTGGTTATGGGAATAAGTCTTCTACAGTTAACACAAAATTCTAGGCAGAAAGTGTCATGATCTGAGATGAGGCATGGGAGAATTGCAAAGGAAGATATATTTAGTCTTAGATCATTAGAGACTAAAATTCTATCTATTCTAGTTTGAGTTTTAAATCTGTAGTCAGTATGGGAAAATTTTAAAGAGGTAGAATAGAATCTTTAATAATAAATGTGTCAAGTAAATTGGGAGTCTCAACCCATTTTTTAAAACGTCTTGCAATAGGTTTGAGCCTTAATGCTGCTTATCAGTAGTGTCAGTGTTGTCTAGTATACAGTTAAAGTCACCACCTATAATGAGGTTACCCTTATATACATTTGTAATGTGATCTAGATGTTTTCTAGCAGTTTCTACTCCCATTCCAGGGATCCAGTAAATATTGACTAGGGTCCAGATTCTGTTATTAAATTTTAGGGTGAGTATGGTTAAAAGCCCTTCTGGATATTCATATTTATATAGAATTTGGGGGAGAATGACACTATTCCTCTATAAGATCATCACCCCTCTTTTTTTTAGTCTTATGTGGGGCATGAGCAAGAGTGATATAGTTACTAGGGGTCCAGATTTATTTTTCAGAAAGCTTAAAATGTGTTTCTTGCTGGAAAACTACCTGGGCTTTACTAGTATTCAGGTATTTTAGTAAGTTTGACTTCTTCCTTGGATTATTTAGTCCATTGATGTTTAAAGACATTAAAGATAGAGCCAATAATTTTCAGGTAAGAAAGAGTAGAGTGAAATGCATGTGACTACTGTTATTATGATCCAAAAACCCTTTCTCCTGGATATAAAAATGAACTTTGATTATCAGTTGATACAAGTGTGATAACAAACTGCAGTTTGAAATTTTGGAAGTGTATAATATAACATCAGGCCTATAAAGAAAAAAAAATGATAAGTAATGTATCTAACAAATTGATCATAAAAGTTGTAATTACTATACACAAGCATGGAATTTGAAGAATTCCTAGTCTGGTGGAAAGACAGAGTTCCATCAGACCACTCTCAAAAAATTCCTAACCATGCCAAGAAACTCTAAAATGTCTTATAAAGGAGACAACTGTGTATATAAAATATTCTAAAAGATCTGCTTTTAGAATTACCCCAGGATTCACAAATCCTCCGTGTAAGACTAAATACGTCTTACTAGGAAACTGCAGTTGAACCGTATGACGTCAGCATGTCATGCATATTCATGAGGGCATGCTGACTCTACTCCAAGTCTAACATGGACTGTGCAGGAAGGCAGAGGCATGTCTGACTGCCGAGCAGTCCAAAAGTCCACTCCCCTATAAGTGTCTGAATTGTGAAATGTCAACACACATGAGCGTGTCCGCTCAAATGTCTACATACCCAACACTACACTCCCTCACATTGTAAACCCCCAGTACAGTTATAAAATGTAAAACTTTTATTTTTTTTTATCATTCTCGATATAGCTGCCCGTATTTGCGCGTGTGTGTGCAGGTGTGCCCATTGCATAGCCACAGTTAGCAATTCCGACATCGAAGAGCATAATAAGAAATGTTTATGCAAATTAAGCCAAATAGCAATGGTAGCACCTTCACACAAAGAGGAGGCATTCATGGTTCTAGTCCCACCACTCCCCTTTCTATTTTATGTTTAAATTAGTATATGAAATAATTCCTGACATATATGAATAAAATTTTACTAAAATGCATTGAAATGGCCTATGTATCAGTGAACAAAATGTGTATATATAAATATAAGAAGGATCCTGACATATAATTGCCCATAGCTAAGCAGCGCTTTACCCAGCGCAATATAGTTGCCCGTAGTTAAGCAGCACTTTACCTAGTGCAATATAGTTGCCCATAGCCAAGTAGTGCTTTACACAGTGCAATATAGTTGCCTATAGCTAAGCATCGCTTTCCCCAGTGCAATATAGCTTCCCATAGCTATGCAGTGCTTTACCTAGCGCAATAGCTTTGCGAGGAGCTGCACACCACACTAACCAGCGCACCATAGGGCAACGTGTGGCAATGTAGAGCAAAGTCGCCTAAACACAGCCACACCCACTAGCCTGTCTGGACAGTAGTAAAATAAAAAGCAATGACAAGGTTCGAACCCGGGACACTGGGCACCATAATCAAAGTACTGAACCACTAAGCCATGACAGCTTAGGATAAACATGCAGTGCTACCATACATATACTTATAAATGGAAGATTAACTATTGCTAAGCATGTCTGCAGTCAGCCAAGAAATTTCAAAAACGGCCAATCACAAAAAAGTGCAGGAAATGCGCCATATTTAAGCTCCATAGGTGGGAATACCATAACTGATTGTAGCTCCCATCTGCAGTCAGAATGTCTGGTGCTGGAGAGCGTAGTCACTTTCGAGTGCAACGCCGGGGCATTGAGGAGTCAAAATACATGATTTGGCTCCTTGTCCACCGTCATGAGTCAAGACTCCTGCAGGGCCAGTTCCAAGGGATGGAGTACAAAGCAGAGGCTTGGATCCGGTTAGCTCATGATCTCACCAGTGCCATAGGCCTCCCTCGGACTGGTGAGCAGGTCCATCACCAGTAGTTGTGAAGCATATATACAATCCTCAACAGTTGGTTATTGGCTGGCATGCATAGGTAAATCTGGCACATGAGTAGCTTGTTAATGTGTACCCCAGAAATGTGAGTGTGCTACAGGAAATGTAGGTTTCTGTAGAAATGTAACTGAAAATGTCACGTGAACACATCCAGATATGTAGATATATAAATGTACATAAAATATACATCTGCATCTTGGACAGTTAGTATGTCAGATATAGGTCAGGTATATGATGAACTAGCCAAACCCATTACACAACCTAATGTACGTTGCCTAGTGTAATAATACATGTAGGGGATATACACCTGCAGTCAATAGGAATGTAGTGCAGACTAAAAGTACTTATAAGATGTTAATGGAGGTTTCTTTTCACACCCTACTGTATGTGCATAAACAATGCAATTCCACACCTCAATGGGTATGTCTAATCTCACAACATTTGTTGGGACATATGTCCTATTGTTCTATAAATATCTGCATGAACTTTGATGCATGGGCCCTGTTCAAACACCACAATCTTGGTGGTCTGTTGCCACCAATCATCTCTGCATGCTGTTGGAATGTCCACTGTCGTTCAATATATGCATGTGTTATGCTTGCTGTTCAACTGTTGGAACCTTGGTGTGTTGGGTTAATGGGAATATTACTGCATACTGTTACAACTAATTTGGAATGCTATTGTCTATGTTGTAATTAAACACACCTAAACACAGAATGTATGGGAAAGCCGGTCCCAGCGGACCCACCTGTCCCTCCCCAGCTGGCGATTGCACCTGGCACCAGAAGGTCCGGTGCCCAGCCTGGGCTCCCCTCCTCTGTTGGTCCTGTGCCATCTTCGGGTGGAAGCACTGCAGGGGATGGGGCTCACCCCCCCCCCGTGCAAGCGTGGGCAGAAAAAGGCCACCTGTCACCCTCCGAAGGGTCTGGGCTTTGGTGCATAGGGAGATCCAGCATTCAGTCGCTGATCCCCTACACCAGCTCGAGGCAAGAGTGGCGTGACTCATGGGTGAGCCTGCCCCTCCTATGCAGCCCCCAGCACAGCCACCCCTGGGCTGTGAAGGTACAGTGGTGACTGCCCATGGGTGGGAATCTCAGTTCCACTGTTACCATCTGTGGGCTCATGGGCTTGCGATTTCCAAACATCCGTCCCCGTCAATAGTGTACACCCACCCCATGTGTCATATTCCGCCCCTGTATGCATCTTGTTTGTCTTGTCTGTTTACCTCCCAAACCTACCTCCCCAAATATACCTACTTCCTCTACCTCACTTTCCATTATCACCTGAAAAAAAAAAAAAAAAGGGCATTCTGTTCCCACAAAAAAATTACGCCCCATACATAGCTGCCCATTTCGCACACATGTCCACTGGACATGTAAACTGATAATTATAATTGGCAGTACAACATACTCTGTTGTCCTCACCCCTCTCTCAGGGGTGGAAGGTTTCAAATTTCACTCCAAATTTCTAACACATGCACAGCTGTTGCTGGTAAAGAAATGGACAGCTATGGACCTTCCCTACACCCGTCCTGCACATCCTGAGCTGGTTTTCCTACTGTCTTTCTCTCTTGTGCCCCCTTTTTCACCAGTTTCCTATCTACCCATTTTTTTTTCTTTCAAAGAAATTAGTGCGGGGATTAGCGGGAGTAAGCACTTTTAAGCAGTAGTAAGCTGGTTTGCATGAGTGTGTGCTTATGTGCACTTAGCTAAGTATTGCTAAGCATCGCGCAAACCCGAGCAAACCCGTTTACAACTGCTTAAAAGTGCCTCAGTCACGCTGTATGTCAGGGCACTTGTTCTGCTCAGCAGCAAAATAAAACACCTCTGTCAGTCTAAAGCAACAGACCTTGGACACGCTAGACTGCATGAAGTACCACTAAGGCACAGCAGACATGCAGTAATGTGGTGCTGAAATAAATATATCATACATTACAATGAGTGAATGTAAAGGAAAAATAGGAAGGCCATAACACAAAGCTTGTTCTGTGGATCTTTACTAGCAATTGTTGTGGAATTGCATTACATGAGTGTGATAAGAGAAGCAGCCATTCTAGCAGCAAATAATGTTACAGAGGCACTTTACAACTCCCACACAGTATCATAGCAGGTCAAACACTGGCATATCTGATTAGGCCAGAGGCCATACTTCCTAACTGTGACTACTTTTCAGGGATGTCCCTGATTGTGAAACATATTTTAGCTGTGTCCTTCTGAATCCCTCTGAAAAGTACTGATGTCAGTCAAAAAGGTGGGGTATTACACAATGAATACTGACAATAATAACAGTAGACACAACTTGTACTTCATAAAAGGTGTACTAATCCATATGCACTGCTTCACTCAAGTCTACACTTACTGTCTCTATTATGTGTAAGGTGTACCTCACTTTTAACAACCTATCCCTGACTCCATGCAAAGATGTATCTGAGTGTTTCATAGGCATGGCAGAGGCACAAACACACATGCATATCAGCTATTATGCTGTTACCCCACTCTGCAAATAGCTTTGGTAGGACTTCCACAAGCATACCCTTATGTAGGAGTACAACACAGAAATTCCAAAGGATGTAGCCATGTACTGGTAGCAACTGACTGTAACAATGCCATTGTACCAGTGCTGAAAACACCTGTGGGTTGCACAGACAAAGAATAACAGTGTAACATCTGGCTACCATCTGGATAGGCTCACAGTTGGGAACTATGCAGACAGCCCACCTGCCTTGATAAACTAACAGGTACACACCAATCATTTAAGTCCAGTAAGATAACATTCACACAATAATACATAATGCTCTCTCTATGTCTGCATCCCCCCCCACAATTAAAATATACTTGTGTGTTTAGGGTCTACCAAGGATGTAGGTAGGCATATTCAGTACTGGAATTGTCCAGTTTTCCTGAGAATCCTGTGCTAATGTCAACAATAAAAAACACAAACCCTGCAGAAGTGAGTACATTAATATTCACAGTATAACAGTTCACAAATAGTTAATGTGCCAAAAGAATACTTCTCAATAACTACGTTTGTATGGCAGTTAATTATATGAATAGAAAAGAAACTACATACTCACATATATCTTGTGTAAGCATTTGTAGGGGTGAGTTAAACTCTCCACTGATAGCTCTGTACTGGAAGTGGCAACAGTCAGGTCTGAGTACAACATGTACATTACTGTCTATACCTCTAGCTTCAGATATAAGAAGTATACCAGCCTTCTGACTTACACAACAGTGTCCACAGCAAACAAGCATGGGCCCCACTCTGGAAATCAGAAAAGGAGTGTCATCCATGGAAAAAGAGGTCAGTGTTCCACTCTTCTCATCAGTCATAAAACCCATCATAGAGTACAATGGCCCTTTTGGTATTTACCTCAGAAGACATCTACAGCAACTGTAGACGCCAGACACATACCTTCCAAAGAGTATTACCAGACTCAAACAGATGCCCTATGCAGACTGTCTTACATA
This sequence comes from Protopterus annectens, assembly GCF_019279795.1. Classification (NCBI taxonomy): domain Eukaryota; kingdom Metazoa; phylum Chordata; order Ceratodontiformes; family Protopteridae; genus Protopterus; species Protopterus annectens. The sequence goes on along the minus strand of NC_056733.1, from coordinate 1,736,473,367 downwards.
ACCACAGCTACACTGTATCGCATACCGCCTACCCAGAGGCAACCTCTGCCTAACACAAAGCTATGCCAAACTCACAGGTGTTGGACATGCTCCATATAAACAGATTAAAATCCATATAAGCTACACACTGTACTGATCTAAACCTTGTAACGTCAAAAAGCAGAACATGCTGGAGTGGTACATTTTCATTTCAGACACATACCATACTCTGGAACTAACTACCTATCAATAGCAAATAAAGGTCCTTATTAGCAGTTATCATGAATAATCATGATGACTGGATGTGAGATAGGAAATGCAACCTGGGAATCAACTCAGTGGCTCTGCATGACAGGGGCACATAAACTTAAATTACATGGGTGTTGAAGGGCAGGGTACCGTATGGCTAGGCTTCCATAGGCCCTACAGCTAATAGCCTATTAGCTACCTAGGACCTGATACACACATGCATGTACTTGTTGCATTACTTGCTATGTGAGGTTGACTGAGTGTGATGGTGAATGTGTAGGTGAATGTGTCAAAGTTTTGTATATGTGTGCTAACCTAGTGGGAAACTGTTTATATCATGGTATGTAGTGTTGTAGCTTTGATCCCAGCAAAAGATATGTATGCTATTGCTAGGCAGGAAAAGCAGTATGGCATACGGTGTGACATAGTCCCATGGTGTTGACTGGAGTGTGCCATTGTAGGCTAAAGCAGTACATGTATGCTTATTGATTGTTAACACTAGTGAATACAAATCCCATATGAACTGTAGTACTACCTGAAGCTGTAGGCCTAAATAGCACAGTATGGTGTATATCCACATTGCTTGGAAACACTGTTTTGTTTGTTACCTGTAGTCCTCATATATTACATACCTCAGGCATAAAGTTTTGTAAGTGCTGACACACAGTACTGTATGGTACACAGGTAAAACTCATCTGGGTTGCCATACCTTTGTGTCTTGTAGGTATGTCTGATGTGTGTGTGGGTATGCCTGTAACATGGCCTTGGTCGTATGTGTGTCACAGGATATAAGTGCACATCTAGCAACATGTATAGTGTAGTACATCAGTATGCCACCTATAATGATGAATGTGCACATATGTTACTTAGGGGTTTGCTATCAACAAGTAGCGTGGTGTACTGGTAGTACTGTAACTGTACTTTACATTCATTTCAATGGATGACATACGTCTGTATGCATTAGCTTCATATATACCTCCTGTGGCTAGGTGGTGCATTGTGTCACATACAGTGTGCCATGTACTGTTGTATAGTCTTACATACTGGTTTCTCTTTGTTGCTGTGCAGAATATGGTTTAATATATAGAACGTGCCAGGCACTGTCAGGCAGTTGTGGGCTGAGCACTGATATGTGGTATTAAAAGTGTGTATCTACTGACAGCCAATAGGTTGCTATATATGGCATTTCATTGATATCTGTACTTTAGAATGTTAAGTGTGCCACATGACTTGCTCACAATTATTGTTTTATTGTCTTCCAGGGACATGTCTCACCATCGAAACCCTGCGTATGCCCCTGAAGAGGAAGACATAATAATATCCACCCTAGTACAACATCACACCCTGATGTTCTCCAGAACCAGCCAGGACCAGCATGAGCGCACTGCACTGTGGCAAGATGTTGTCCGTCGGGTTAATGACGTAGGCATGCATAACCTGACTTATGAGCAGGTACGCCATCACTGCAGTGATTTAATTAGACATGTCAGGCAGCATGCCTCCGATCTCCGCAGACAACAGCTTGCCACAGGTGGTGGTGCAGCATTACATCCGCCCCTCACCAGAGTGGAGGACCTGCTCCTCAGCGTGGTGAATCCTGGCCAATCACTACAACAGACATGTGCCATCATGGAGGCCGGCGTCACCCAGCAAGTTGATTCAGAGCGTGCAGGTAACATGGCATATCTGTAGACTACTGCTAGCTCAATTATTAGAACATGCATATGTCAGATGTGTACTGTGTATTTAGAAGATGTGGAGCCTGGTGTTGTGCAATACTGATAATTTGGAACATAATCTGTATGCCTGTGACTGTCAACCTTTGTACTACTGTAAAATTGCAAACTCACAGCAGCAATGCCATAGTTGTTGACACTGACAAACTGTCTCATATCCTTGTAGGTCCCTCTGGTGTGACAGCAAGACAGCAGACCCATGCTGGTGAGTGTTCTACATTTAATATAGCAAATAACATGTGCATGTCATAGGTGAGTTGTAGGCCATATACACATGTAAAACACCTACACATAATGCATGCTCTGCATGTTTTCTGTGGGATTATGCACATCCCAGTAACTTGAGTAGCTGCCTCAAACACATGCAATACACAGAACATCCCAAACAATTGTGGTACACTGTAGTGGACATTGTATATGCAGAGTCAGTACACATGCACACAACATACACCACTTTGTCATACGTGGTATGTGTTCATATGATACACATGGCGTATTTAGACACCTGCTGTAAGGTCAGACTCCAGTATCCCAAATGTCATCCACACAGCACACATGCTATACCTGAGGGGTAGAGGCCTATCATGGGGTGGTGCAACACTCTTCAACACACAACACATTCATGTTAGGCAATGCTCCCTACTGAACACCTTACATACCCATTTAACAACTGCCTGTGAAATGGTTAATGTAGCCACAGTGCTGCAGTTCAGGTACAGCAAGATAGTTGCCAGTGTGGCACACATTAGTGGCCTTGAGTGACCACATGATGCTGCCTGATGATGGCACATGGTACTACACTACATCCAGTTACAGTAACTACAGTACTACACATAGCATTCATTGCTATACACCTGAAGGTTGTGTGCATCGAGCCATGGTATGTATACCTGTGAGTGATGGGGCTCAGGACATTGGAAAACATTTAATACTTGCACAGCAATGTTGTGTCCATGTACACATTCTGTTCCAGGGTGAGGCCAATCATTGAACAACACACATGCATCAAAGACATGTATACATTTATTAACAAGGACTCTCTACACTTGCACTGCATGCTGTTCAGCAACACACATCCTGCATGCTGACACGTGTGATAGGACTCTTTGGCTTCTGATACTGTACTCCACCATCAACCTAATTAGTATGTTCTGGATTGCTGTTGGTGTGTGTGTGTGTGTGTGTGTGTGTGTGTGTGTGTGTGTGTGTGTGTGTGTGTGTGTGTGTGTGTGTGTGTGTGTGTCTACTTTAGTGAGTAGTGTATGTGTGTTCATGTGTTCATGTGTGCATGTGTTCATGTGTGCATGTGTGCATGTGTTCATGTGTTCATGTGTGCATGTGTGCAGGTGTGCATGTGTGCATGTGTTCACATGTTCATGTGTTCATGTGTGCATGTGTGCATGTGTTCATGTGTGCATGTGTGCATGTGTGCATGTGTGCATGTGTGCATGTGTTCATGTGTTCATGTGTGCATTTGTTCATGTGTGTATGTGTGCATGTGTACTAACATCATGTACAGATTGTAAAGTGTGTTTCCTGTCTTCCTCTCACAGGTGTTGAGGTTGGGTTGGTTAAGTGCAACAGGAAACCTGAAGTCACTGCCACAAATAGTGGAAATGATGATACATGTGTTGTGGCACAGGCAGGTTTGACAGGGTCTGTTGTTGGGCTGCCAATCGACAGTACACAGCTTTCCACCCCATATATGCGCACATTCATTCTGCCAATACATCCCTCATCACCAATGGCCTTAGCTGAGGGACAGCATACAGTAGGCATTGACAAGGATAGCGTGGTATCTATGGCACATGCATCCCCTCACAGCAGCAATACCCAGATTCTTGGAATAGTACCACATAGGCAGATGTCCAGGGGTTCTCGTGGGAGCACTGCTGGTCATAATGCCCCTGGCAGACATGCCCCCACAGGTCTTACAACCTCAGGTATGTTCCGGGCTGTAATGCAGGCACAGGCATGTATGGAACGGTACACCAGACAGGGACTAAGGGCGCAGAGGGCCCATAAGACCGCTATCAATGACAGTATCAGTGACCTTGCCGGTGCCATCTGTAATTACAACAAGGTCTTTGATAGACGTTGGGGGGGAGACATTAGATGTCCTCCACAATGTCATGTCCATGTGCCAGGACAGTGCGGGATGGTTGAGATGTTGACGTGGACGTATGCCAGCAACATCATCCGCTGGCAGTCGTGGCAGACGACCCACAAGTCACAGCTGCTCCCGTAGTGGCAGTACCAGCCCCAGCTGTTGGGGCTGGGCTGTCAATAGACCATCCTAGAAAACCACATGCACGTGGCTCTGTACAGTCCCAGCAGGGACATGGGTCCAGTTGACATACCTCTGCCTTTGATGATAGTACCCAGTCTGGCTTAATACCCGATACTGTCTGTAGCACCCCTGCCAGGCACAGGTACTGTGTCTGTGGCCTGAGACGGTGATCTGTACAGCCCGGCAGGTACAGTCTGTGGCTGTCCCACAACCTCCCTTATATGGCAGCCACATGGTGGAACTGTGTGCATGCAGACACACACATATAAACCAAACACCTAGGGCTAACACATACACACACACATTACATCAACATTGGCCCTCACACACACACACACACACACACACACACACACACACACACACACACACACACACACACACACACACATACACACACACACGCACACACACACACATACATGTCAATTGGATGGGTCAGTGTCAGGCTCTGGCAAACCAACAACACACCCTGTGCAAATGATCAAACTATGCCACCTCCTGTCATCTGTAACATTGATGCAAGAACAGGCTAACATGGTGCTGATGCACAGGGTGACTTTATAGCAGTGTAGCAATGTTAGCATGTTGTCAACAGTAAAGTGTAATGATATCCTTGTAGGTATATCTGAGCAGGCATGATGCATTAAAGCTATGATTGTCAATGTAGTATTGTTTACACCGCTCTTAATTCCAACAATGTATTGTCCTCCCATGTGCCTCATGGCTGATGTGTGTAGTTTTGGCAGCATGTGTTAGTGAGTGGACAGTACGTGTGTGATGTGTGCAGTACAGATTTGCAGGTGTACATTTATGAACATGGTGGAGGTGCACTGTCTGCATGTACGTGTATAGTGAACACATGGGAAGGGTGGCATGTCCTGTATTACACAGTGTTAACATCTCATAGTTTCTATTGGTGGCCAGTATGGATTTTACTACACATATGTTTTAACTTGGGTACACATGTGTGTATGACATGGTTTGACACTATGCTGTGGGTGATGCTGTTACTATCTGTCATTGGTTTGCATTCTGGTAGTATACACAACCTCAACAGCCTGACTATAACCAATTGTTAGATGATGTCTTGACAACTGACACACAGATGTAGGAATCTCAGTAACATTTGGATCCCTCCAGTACTATACTATACCAGTAACCAGTTGTATTGACTGCCACCCGTTCCTGGGACCACTCCTGTTTGGCATATAGTCCTCTTAGGTACAAGCAAACACACTAGGGATATGTCCGTCCACATCTGGAAATGCATACAGTGGCCTACAATGCATTCTCCAGATGAGACACTTATCCTCCGCAAGGGTATCATACAGACAGATACCTGTTGTCCAACCCATGCTGTAAAGCTATAAGCCAATTACAGCATAGTCATCCACATTTACTAAACATAGTATCCCGACAGTTCCACATAGGTAGTAGACCCCAACATGTAGAACGGGTACCGATGTATACATACAGCCAAGTGTTATGTCATCTGTCCTTTGGTATTCACATTTCCAAAGGTATTCTGACGTCCCTCAGTGTATCACATAAGCAATAAGTGGTCTGTATGCATATCCACAAAGGATGTTGTACACCTATAATGAATGTCCATTATTGACAGACTGTGTTGTGTTTGAACATGCCTGAAATATACCCCAGGCATGAGCACTCACTCACACTATTCTATACACAGATACCGGAAGTGTGCAATGCACATACCGTTGATATACTGATATGTCATACAGTAGTTAAAGCAAAACCCACAACAAATTGATGAACAGTGTTACACACACACACTCAGCAATTGCAAGATTCAAACCCCAACCTAACTATGTTATGCTACCAGGGAAGTATGCATTAACACGACGCGCTATATGCTTTACCGGGAGTCTTCATTTCCACTGCTAAATTTGCAGGATGCTGACATCATCAGACTTGCCAAAGATGAATATACCACTTTTAAGGCGTTTTCCTAGTCTCCAAAAAGGGCACTACTCTCAAAGGAAATCACACCCCCCACACACTCAACAAATGTATGATTAAAACCCCTACCTATGTCATGACACTAGAGAAATACGCATTAATATGACGCGCTATATGCTTTACTGGGAGTTTTCATTTCCACTGCTATATTTGTAGGATGCTGACATCATCAGACTTGCCAAAGATGAATATACCACTTTTAAGGTGTTTTCCTAGTCTCCAAAAAGGGCACTCTTTTCAAAGGAAATCACACACACCACCATCAATTGCAGAATTCAAACCTCTACCTAACTATGTTATGATACTAAAGAAGTATGCATTAACATGACACGCTATACGCTTTACTGGGAGTTTTTATTTCCACTGCTATATTTGTAGGATGCTGACATCATCAGACTTGCCAAAGATGAATATACCACTTTTAAGGTGTTTTCCTTGTCTCCAAAAAGGCACTCCTCTCAAAGGAAATTACACAGATACACACACACACACACTCAACAATTGCAAGATTCAAGCCCCTACCTAACTATGTTATGATACTAGAGAAGTATGCATTAACACGGCACGCTATATGCTTTATTGGGAGATGCTATTTCCACTGATATATTTGTAGCATGCTGACATCATTGGCAAGTCTGATGAAGTCAGCATCCTACAAATATAGCAGTGGAAATGAAATACCATGTCGTGTTAATGCGTTTTCCTAGTCTCCAAAAAGGGCACTCCTCTCAAAGGAAATCATACAGAAACACACACACCCCCCACACCCACATTCAGCAATTGCAGGATTCAAAGCCCTACCTAACTATGCTATGATACTAGAGATGTACGCATTAACACGACATGGTATTTCATTTCCACTACTATATTTGTAGGATGCTGACTTCATCAGACTTGCCAAAGATGAATATACCACTTTTAAGGAGTTTTCCTAGTCTCCAAAAAGGGCACTCCTCTCAAAGGAAATCACACACACCCCCACACTCAGCAAGTGCAGGATTCAAACCCCTACCTAACTATGTTATGATACTGGAGAAGTACGCATTAACACGATGCACTACATGCGTTACTGAAAGTTTTTATTTCCACTGCTATATTTGTAGGATGCTGACACATCATCAGACTTGCCAAAGATGAATATACCACTTTTAAGTCATTTTCCTAGTCTCAAAAAAGGGCACTCCTCTCAAAGGAAAGCACACACACACACACACACACACACACACACACACACACACACACACACACACACACACACACACACACACACACCAATTGCAGGATTCAAACCCCTATCTAACTATGTTATGATACTAGAGAATTACTTTACAGGGAGTTTTTATTTCCACTGCTATATTTGTAGGATGCTGACATCATCAGACTTGCCAAAGATAAATATACCACTTTTAAGGCATTTTCCTAGTCTCCAAAAAGGGCACTCCTCTCAAAGGAAATCACACACACACACACACACACACACACACACACACACACACACACACACACACACACACACCAATTTGCAGGATTCAAACCCCTACCTAACAATGTTATGATATTAGAGAATTACACATTAACACAACGCGCTATATGCTTTATATTTGTGGGATGCTGACATCATCAGACTAGACATGGTAAAGTGTGTGCACTTTGTTTATGCAATCCCAGGACTGAGTCATGGGGGACAGCAGGTTTTACCAGCTTGAACAGGACTCCACAATTCTTACCTTGTGTGATCTATCTGTGGCCCAGTTGCCAATCCATCAGATGACAATACATATTTATGCACAGGTTGTGGATTTTGTGGATACGACATGTGTCTGGGATGTTGGAAAAGGGCTATTCAAAGTCTATGTGGGATGTGTGTTGCTCATTTCATTGATGTATGTCCTTGATGACTGCCTTGCAGACAGTCTAGCAGGTTTGGGAACCGTGATCTGCCCATGACCAAACCAAAGTTGGTAGGGTTGTGTGTTTGTAGGCTTCCAGTAGCTCTGTTTGTGACTTCAATCATGATGGACTCCATTGCCATGCAGAGCAGACTTCATAGGCTTATAAGACTATAGTTCCCATAGTCTGTTGTGCACCAACACTTGTGAAGTGTGCCAAATGTTGCTGTAACCCATTCAACAGTTTCATATCCTGTAGAGAGGGTTAGGCTCAACAGACTGTTCAGGTGCAGGGTCTGTTTGTTCTGCAGTTCAGTTATGACACATATAGGGAGACAATGTAATCCCATCGATGCCATGTTTTCAGCTTTGAAAGGAGCTGTTTACCCATTCTACATGTGATATCTCCTGGTATGATGATAGGGCCTTTTGTCAATGAGAGGTGGGTATGTATGTATGGGCCTGTCTGACAGGATGTTGGCATTGTCAGTCATTTACACTTGGCCCTGACTCAGGACATATATGAGTGTATATTGCTATTTATGACATAGCTGAAGGAAGTGTCATGGTTCTGTATGGACTCCTTCGCAGATAATTTTTCCATAACCTGGTTTGTATAATGTTTGGAGAGCACATTGTTTATTGGTGATACTGATTGCAGGTTTTTAATCTTCTTTGCTTTTCTACTTTCTACGAACAACCTACATATCTGTAGTACATATTTGATTATGGCAGGGTTCCAATATATTATATATGTGTCTGTTTTCATATAACTGTGTGCACAAGGCAGGACTGATGAATAGTGAGAGGTTCCTAGGTTAACACATGCAACTGCCAGATATGTGTGGCCCACTGCTGTACTCAGACATGGCCTAAGTGTGTGAGCATGCCCAGTTTGAACTTTCAGTATGTTGTTGCCTGACATTTGCCTCATTTATTCAAGTGTGTGTGCATGCCCAGTGTGACCTTTCAGCATGTTGCTGTCTGAGGTTCACTACATTTGTTGACGTGTGTGAACACGCCCAATATTAACATTCATACTATATGTGTGTTGACAATCAAGTTGTATTTTTACTGCAGGGCTCACCTTTGTGTCATAAATCTACAGGGACTATGCTGTGCCTGCAGGGTTTCCATGAGACACTTTGCATAGACTTATCAGCATTTCTTCGTACAGGCTGACCGGTGAAATATTGTCATGGTTTAGTGGTTCAGTACTGTGACTATAGTGCACAGTATCCTGGGTTTGAGGACTGTCACTGCATTTTTTTTTTCATACTGGGCAGACCAGACTGCTTAAGGACCAATAAAGCAAATATGAGCATGTTTACCTGCTTTTGCTCAGCTATGCCCAACCTTGCCCAAACTTGCCCAACATTGCTCAACGTTAACCAACATTGCTGAACATTGCCCAGTATTGCTCAACATTGCCCAAAGTTGTGCTAGTTAGTGCATGCAATTTTGTTTACATATACTAAATAGTGGTAATAGCTGTTTAGCACTGCTTTATATTGTTTAAAACATGGCAATCATGCCTCAGGTGGTGCTGCAGGGCTGCCTATGTCGGATGCACATAGTACACTCTCTATACATGTTTGAAAACAGGTAGTGTCAAGTTAGGCATCCCTTTTACTATATGTGCGAGTCAGAGAGAGGTATCATTTCCAGGGTTCCTACTGAGCCAGTGCATGTGCTATTCATTGCCTCTTTGCCAAGGCCAAAGCATACTGGGCACGCCTCCTTCTGCCTACTGGGGAAGGCACAGGTTGTTCCTCCTCTGAGTCATGCTCTGCCTGTGATGGCATTGACAATGGTGGGAGGGCTGTTTGGCCCGGCCCTATGCTGCTCCTGCTGCAGCTGTTTGCGCAGAATCATATTATGTAGCATAGCACATACCATGACAATTTGGGTACATGTAGTTGGTGAGTACTGCAAGGCTCCACCAGATGTGTCCAGGCACCGGAATCGTGACTTGAGCAGCCCAAACACACGCTCGATTACATTTTGTGTTTGTGCATGTGCCTCATTATGGTGTTCCTGTTCGGGTGTGTGTGCATTTCTGATGGGTGTCATCAGCCACAGCTCCAGTGCGTATCCAGCATCCCCCACTAGGTGACCATGAGGGATGTTCCCATTGGCAAATGTCAGGTACAGCTGCGTCAGATGCCAGATATGGGAATCGTGGTAGCTTCCAGGGCAGCCAGCACACACATTCAGTATTATGCCCTGGGCATCGCCCATGAACTGGCAGTTGATGGAGGGGAAGCCCTTGCGGTTAAAGTAGGCCCTACCCCACTCACCAGCTGGTGCTTTGATGCATATGTGCGTGCAATCTATTACACCCACTACCTCAGGGTATTCCGCTATTTGCTGGAAAAGACGCATATTGCTGGCCAATACCTCATGGGAATTGGGGAAATATACTTGATCACTGACATGTGCTGACATGGTATTCAGGAACTGGTGCAGTACCCTGGATGCTGATGCCTGTGAAATCCCCATCATATCACCAGTTGGTCTCTGGAAGGTACCTGTTGCTATTATACTTAGGCCAACACATACCTTGGTTTCCACTGGGATGGGTTCCCCTCTGTTGGTTCTGTGTGTGAGGCATGGCCTGCACAGCTCAACAATTTGCTGCATGAGGTCTCTGTCCACTCTATAGCGTTCCACTATCTCCAGCTCATGTAGCCCCTGGTAGGTTACCCTGGGCCTGTACACTCTTCTCTGTCTCCTCACTATGGGTTGCTCAGCAGCATTTGCATTGTCACCACCCTCAGCATGTTGCATATGTCGCCTTATAACAGCAATGGCAGCCCCTAACATATTTTTTGTCTCAGTAAAGCTTTTTAAGTTTTCACTTCTCTTAGTATACTGCAGTGTTGCAGTGTCTCTGAGAAAAACATGGTGGAATGTCGTTTTCAGAGATTTAAGTGCTGGGCTGGGCTGGGCTAGTATACTGCCTGTGCAATTGCCTGATTCTGATTGTTTTCACCTGCTAGCTCTGCTAGTTCTCCTTGGTTAACTTCCTACTATTCGTTGTGCTTCCTTTTCCCTTTCTGTTTCCACAGGGGGCAGCACTGTACAAACATGCGCACACCAGCTCACACATGCGAACACATGCTTACATGGGCTTACACAGGTTTCCACAACCTAACACTTGCTTACTCTTGCTTAAATGCGCGCACACAGGTGCAAATGTGCTTACACGGATTTCAACAATCTTACACTTGCTTACTCCGGCTTAAACTTGCACACACAGGCTCACACACGCGCACACAGTCTTACTCAGACTTACAGGTGCACACCCGTGCGCAAACACATTGCAGGCACCTTTACAAGAAACTTTAGTGATATCCACGGCATACACTTTCAATTTCTTGCCTGTTGACACGCCTCTTCCAGTGATGAGTAACTGACAGCAAACACATGCCACTCTGCTCCAATGAGCTTACATTCTTTCATACATACCCCCCTCATGATGTTACTTCTACTCTAATACTCCCCTTATCCTACTCTTACACTCCACAGACCTGGCTCATATGCCATGTAAAATTGGAATTCACTATCCTTACCCTCATTTGCATAGGATTGCCTACTAATGCTTGGTTGCATCTCTTAGACTGAGCTTCTCCCTTTAGCAACATCTACTCAGTAGCCATGTTGTCTTCAGCCTGCCATTCACTTGCAGGGCAGATTAATATTATGAATTAAATCCCTATTTGTGGCTTTTATTTTTTGTTTTTCTGTTTTTAGTGTGCCGCACGTTTGCGCGGCACTGCACTACGCTTAAACATCAGAGATCGAGGAAAAAAATATTATTTTTTATTATTTTGCAACACATTAAAATGCCAATGGCCATATATTTGGCCATTGGCATGCTTCCTCAGCTGGATGCATCCTTTATTTGGAGCTGTCATGGCTCCGTTTTGCTATTTGCAGAACGGTACTCGGTTGCCAACTGAGTACATTTCTGTAAACAACACTACTCTTGCTCAGACAGGTTAGTGTTTCCTGGATCGGAAATTTATCTTATTTGCATAGCTTTCAGCTGCAAATGAGGTAATTTGCATAAACCACCCCTGTCCGTGCAGGAGTCGTTTTAGGAGCTCTCTTGCACTCCCCTGCCAGCTGTTCCTGGATCGCTCGTCAGACATGTTGACTGCATGGAGTCTTACCCTACTCTTAGACTCCGTGCAAGCCTTCGTGAATCCGGCCCTATGACACTAAAAAGAAGAAATAAACAATCTTAATTTTTTTCATCAGCTATTTAGTTAAAAATAACAGTTCTATTAAATTTAAGTCAGGTATAAGTTGCTTTTTTTAAATAACTGAAATCTATACACGTATTGTGAATATCATTCTTAAGTGATTAGTAGAAAACTGTGTACATGTTACAGCAAGAGCAAGTAAGGTGTGACACTATAACTTTAAAGTTAAGTGGCACAAGATAATTATGACAAATAAAGTTTTTATGAGAGATGTTTCTCATTTCTATTAGTTTCCAGTAGAATGATTCCAGTATATTTAGGATATTATTATATTAGGATACAAGAGCTAGTGATAACAATATAATGTTAAAAAGTTGTGAATAGTAAGTAAATAAGGAAATCCAACATTACTCTCCACTTGGTTGTACAGTAATTGACATGTAAAAAACAATTTTATATAATCTGTAATTATTTATCTTCAGAATATAGCTAAAAGGTGAATAAATAGAAAGTGAAGCCCTGCTACTAATAAAATAATGACAAAGGCTGCTTTAACATTAATGAACAGGGATCATAGAAATATAGTAGAAATAAAGACAGTGCACATCAGGTTAAAATTTCCTCAGAAGTGAAAACAATCACTTCAAATGAAAGTAAATATTCATTAACCTCTGTTATTATATGCTTCTAATACACCATTAATTAATCACTGTCCTATGAGACATGTCAGCCAGAGCTATTAGCTGGAATATAATATTCAGGTATGATATAAATAATGTTAGACTACCAGACACTGGAAACACTGCCTGTTTCAGCAGACTATCATTACAGTATGTCTCATTTCAATAAGATTAATAAAAGCTAATAAATATAAACATCTTGCAAAAAACGGCCATGAATGTAAAACACTGTTGCTGGTTACAGAAAGCATATTTTTAAGAAAATGGACTATTAATAAAGTTTTAAGCCTAAAACTAAACAAGTACAATATTTAAGCAATAACCCACATCTGGGAGGTGGGTAATGCTGGATTTACCCATGGTTGGTGTGGTTTGGTCACGAGGTCGAAGCCCGAGTGGCCAAACAAAGACAACTGTGGGTAAATCCAGCATTACCCACACCCTGAAGTGGGTTATTGCTATTATACAATGACATTTAAGAAATTAAATATTTACTTTTCTTAAATAATGGCATTGTATAATGCCTCCTTGCTGCCCTTCCGCAGCTGTCCAGTATTCTGCGGCAGTTCTGATGTACTGCGCATGCGTATGGTTACGCAGTACATCAGAGCTGTGTGTGGAAGCAACAGAGAAAGGAAGATCTCTGTTGCTTTTAAAAATGTGTCTCGCTATGTTAAAAGAGTTTAACATAACGAGATAACTTTAAAAAAAGCAACGGAGATTTTCCTTTCTCTGTTGCTTTTTTTAAAACTGTCTCACTATGTTAAATGAATTTTACATAGCGAGACAGCTTTAAAAAAAGCAACAGAGAAAGTAAGATCTCCGTTGCTTTTTTTTAAGATATCTTGCTATGTTAAACTCATTTAACATAGCAAGATAACAGCAACAGAGCTCTTCCATTCTGGGTTGTTGTCCAACAACAAAAAAAAAAAGGACTTATACAAATGGAAAGTCCGGGCGACTGGACCTTTTTCCATTAGTATAAGTCTGATTTACAACGTGCATGCTGACCAATAAGAGTACACATTTTGGAATATTAATGGAGGGTTATTGTATAATTAAGTATAAAAAAATACTGTATAAAGAAGCAGCACATTTTAAATGTTAGTTATTTACACTGAAAGCACAGACAGCCAATGCTAACAAGACTTTAAAGTAACACTGAAAGTAAAAGAGAAAAGTCATTTACCTGTTATACTTTGAATGGTTGATTTAGTGAAGTGGTTTGGAATTTATTATGTATATATATTTTAGTAGTGGAAGTTGCTGAAACATTCATTAATTACAAACTGTGTGAAAATTAAAGTGAGAAAAGAAATATTGCATGCATAACATGTGCATTATTTGGCAGTAGATGATTTGAAAGATTTTTTAGCATTTGGAAGTGTGGTGCCAGTTCTCTGTTTCTTCTTATTCATCTCAGTCCAGTTATTCTTTTCTGATAACCTTTTTAAGCTTTGTGAATTCCAATTCATATTCTTAGGAACAGAGATAATGTCACTGTTTTTAATAAAGGAAGAGAGTTCATCCAAATTATTAAAGGTTCTCACATCATTAGAGAGGTCTACTTTAACCCGAGCTGGAGAGATAACTTGTGCTTTTATACTGTTTTGTTTGAGTAGTTTGACAAGGGACCAGCATTTCTTTCTCATGTCCAAAACTCTCATAGAGTAGTCATTATCAAGTCTTATTTGCTTTCCTCCATGCAGTTCTAAGGACAAGTTCTTTGTCAATATATGAAAGAAAGTTTACCACAATACATCTAGGAGGTGATGATGCTGATGTGGTGACTGGTTTCCCAATGGCTCTGTGAGCCCTTTCTATAACATGTGAAAATCCTTCCTGTAGGTCTAAAAATTCAGGGATCCATTTGCTATGGAATAAAGCCATGTCATCTCCCTCAGTTTTCTCAGGAAGCCCAGAAATTCTGACATTACATCTTCTTTCCCTATTTTCCAAGGCATTCAGTTTATTTTATAGCCAAGTATTTTGTTTTAAAAGAAAGTCAGTTTGGAGTTCCTCTTCCTTTAATCTGCCATCAATGTCAGATAATGCAATTTCAATATCAGAGAGTTTAGTTTGGTGCTGCTGCAGTAATTCCTTAAAAACTTCTGTTTGATTGAAACAGTTCTCCTTTAGGTTTTCTAAGTTTAGTTGGAAACCATCCATTTTTAAAGAGAGTTCCTGCAGGGTGGATGTCATCAGCTGCATTTCCTTTCACAAGGCAGTGTCAGAGTGAGATTGTTTGGATGTGCTCATTTCCGTGATGAAAAAAGTCTCCAGTAGGT
Source organism: Protopterus annectens (assembly GCF_019279795.1). Taxonomy (NCBI): domain Eukaryota; kingdom Metazoa; phylum Chordata; order Ceratodontiformes; family Protopteridae; genus Protopterus; species Protopterus annectens. Next base: position 1,736,458,059 of record NC_056733.1, on the reverse strand, counting down.
TTGACAGGAACATTTTAAAGATAGTCCACCAAAATTGAGACAAGTATAGAGGAAGTTGTTAAGATAAGATTTTAGTAAAAAACAACTCCGGAATCTAAGTATTTTCCTGTCTAAACATCTGATTTTGAAGTGCTTTGAAAAGGTGCTGTTAATAGTTGGCCATCTTGGCTCCTCTGCTGAAGGGGTATGTTAGAGCTACACAGTTAAGGCTCCTATGCATAGCACAAGCAGAAACCTATAAGTCAAAATGGAAAAAAGATGATGGTGAAACAGGGAGGAAGCTCAAGAAACAAGGAGAGACTGAGATTTGGATGCAGATCCTTAAGGGGAATAACAATAACCACACATAATATTACTTGTTACCAAACTGGCTAACAACAGGAAAAACAATGCTCCTACTTAAAAGTAAACCTGCAAGCTACCCTAAAAATTATAGACCAATAACTTGCCTTCTAACAATGTATAAACTATACACCGGAATTAATACGAACAGAGTTTATAGTCATTTAGAAGAAAACTCAATTATGGTAAAAGACCAAAAGGGCAATAAAAGAAAGTCATTTGGAACAAACGATCACTTGCTGTTGAATAAAGTCATAGTGGATAAGTGTAAAAAGGGAAAGAATCTAAGTATGGCTTGGAGTGACTACAAAAAAGCATTTGGTAGTATCCCACATTCATGGATAAAAGAGTGCTTAAAAATGTATAAGATACACCCTACACTGATCAATTACATTACAGTGATCATGCAACAGTGGCAGACCACTTTGCAATTAAGCCATGATAATGGACAAATTATTATTCCAGGGAAAAAATTCAAAGTGGATATTTCAAGGTGACTCTCTGTCACTGCTGCTATGCTGTCTTGGACTTAACCCATTAAGCCGTCTACTTAACAGTTCAGGCCATGGCTATAATTTGGCTCCTAGAAAACAACAATGTGTGAAAACGTCTCATCTTCTCTTTGTTGATGATTTAAAACTGTATAGCTCATCAGATGAGGAACTAAGAGCACAACTGCAAGTTGTCAAAACTTTTTCAGATGGTATAAGAATGTCATTTGGTCTTGGTAAATGTGCAAAAGCAACCTTTAAAACAGGAATACTGCAGCACCAGGAAAACATTAGTTTGGGACAAGAATGTAATATAAAAGAACTTGAGCAAATGGGAGTGTATAAATATTTGAGAAATGATGAAGGATCAACAATAAAACATGAACAAATGCAAATAAAACTTAGTAAGGAATACTTTAGAAGACTTAAAATTAATTCTGAAAACAGTGTTGACATCTAGGGAAAAAATTCAAGCTATTATCTAATTTGTTCTTCCTGTCTTAACTTACAGTTTTGGAGTGATTGACTGGCCCCAAAATGTGTTGGATAGATTAGACAGGAAAACAAGAAGGATGCTTTATGCTCACCAAATGATTTATAAAAATCATTGCATACCAAGATTATATATTCCCCATTCCAAAGGAGGTATGGGCCTCCTTGAAACTGATTACATGTATAGATCTGCAATCATGGGACTGCACACATATCTGCTGACCTCACAAGATCCAAAAATAGTGGAAGTTTTGAAACATGAGGAGAATAAATCTAAGATGACTTCCCTGCTTAGTCTAGCAGAAGCATATCAGCATCAAGCAGGAATGGACATCAAACCACAGGCAGCAACTGAATATACCAAAAACAAAGGAAAGAATATAAGGTGAAGGAACAGATGAGAAGGCAAGAAATGTGAAAAATGTATAAGTATAGTTGCAAGTATAAAAAACTTCTGGAAGAACCTCATGTTGATCAGGATTGAATGCAGGAATGGTTAAGGAGAGGCGAATTCAAACCAAGAGATGAAAGGTTAATATTAGTGGCCCAAGATATTGAGCTATGTACACATTGGTTTACAAAGTCCATTGAACATTTGGGAGAAACAGACAAACGTAGCATTTGTAAAACAGAACTGGAAACATTTGCACACCTTGTTGTTGGTTGTGACATACTAATGGCAGAGGGACTGTATACTGAAAAGCATAATAATGTGGCAAGACTGTTGCACTGGGGTTTGTGCAAACATTATAGTACTGAAGTGGCTAAAAAACACTGGAAACATGAGTCACTAAGCATCATAGAAAATGATGAAGTCTACATCACATGGAATCACCCATTACCAACAGTTCAAAGATAGATGCTAGAAAACTGGATATAGTGGTCCATGAAAAGAAGACAAAAGTATCATTGATCATTGAAATCACCACACACAGTGACTACAGTGTCTTGCATACAGAGAGACACAAAGTCACAAAATATCAAGATTTGCAGGCAGAAATGAGAGCCATGTGGAAGAAAGATACCAAGACAGTTTCAATAATAGCAGGAGCAGTGGGTCTTATAAAAAATAATGTACAATCATATATGTTACCAGTACATGTAACTCCATACAATTTTCAGAAGGAGTCCTTACTGGGCATATTGCAAGCTCTGCATATAGCACTTCTGGCTGACATCTAAGATTGAAACAATACTAATTTCATGAACTTTAATCATACTTTCCACAGATTCATGAAGCTTGTGCCAGGCGCAGGCGTAGCGTATGTGGGATAATGCCAAATATGTCCGCCGCGCGATTCAGGTACGAACCAATTCCATGTGCACTACCGGCGTACGCCAGATCTGTGCAGCCCTCACCATAGGTATGCAAATCACCCCATGCACAGTGTCGCACCATGCTAATGAAGGCATACAGCGATTCACGAAGTGGTGCAGGCATAGCGTAAGCCTATGGAAATGTAAACCAAAAAACACTGTTTATATTTTCCCAAACAGAACATCAGAGCTATGGAAGCGGACCAGACTCATGTATTACAAAGTTAACATATGCCAATGGCTAAATACACAGCCAATGGCACAAGAAAAGATGCACAACACCTAAAAAACAACATTTAATGTCATGTCCAAAGTAACGCACAGTACAACCACAGGGCATGTGTGCGCAAACAGAAATACAAAGAAAATATATACAAATGTCATAAAATCGCAATGTATGAGAAATCAGGATTTCACCATAATATGCAATGGTAGGCATGGTACACCACAAGCAAGGCGCAAGGGTTGCCAAGGGCCCGTGACAGTGTTTGGCACTGTAACTATGAATTAGTAGTCAATGCCATGCAAATGAGGCAGGTAATACTGAATCGCAAATGTTCCGCTGGATGAAGGATGTACCAGACGGTGCAGCACTATAACACCGAGGAGTGTCTCAGAGGTGATACATGACATCAGCAGAGGGGTGTGCCACCGTATCAGTAAGCACATTGGAGCAATGCAAATCTGGCCTGGCCATTGCTTAGCAAAGCTGCAGGACAGGGGTGGTGAGGAAGGTATAAAATCGTTTAGCTGAGAGCACACATGGTGCCCGAAAGCGCATGTGTACGGGGATGAAAACATGCCCGAAACCAGGTAAGCGGATGCACATGCCGCGAACAATAGCACAAACAGGAAGGTCAGGGGAAGAAAAGAAGGAAATGCTGAAGTAGGGTAATTGCCGTACTACTGAGCAATTAAAACCAATCAACTCACGGCGGCCAATCGACGGCAGTAGACAAGCCTGCATGCAGAAACCTGCAAAACAGGATAGGGGCAGCATAGGATTGCAAAGAAAGGAGGGGAGGAATTGGAATGCAAAGATAGGAGAACTGTCATAGCAGAGCAAAGCAAACCCACAGTAGACCGGCAATAGAACACATTACGCAAGATAAGCCAGGTCTAGGGAAGTACAAATGAAAGCAGGCTGCTGGATGCATGCCAGCAAATGGTAGGTGTAACATGCACAAATGTAAAGTGAAGGGCAGGAGGTAATTTACGGCAGCCAAATGTAATACAACACCAAAGGCAGCACAATAGTGGTTCCGGTAATAAAACACAGAAGATACCCTGTAGCCACGATCGTACATACACATCCTATGACATCATCAGTATTCACAGCAAAATAGTATAAAGTGTGAAAGCACCCAACACACACCTGTGTATTCCCAAACACTGCACCATAGGTGTAAACAGATGGGGAACTTTTAAAATGTACATGTTGGGAGCTGCCATAGCTGTGATTCATCAGCATGTGTTACAGACCGACGGTGTTGTGGAGGATGATGCCGACAACCACAGTAGGCCTCGGAGGAGGAGAAGAGTGTTCAGACCAAGGGTAACCTACCAGGGGCTGCATGATCTGGAGATAGTAGAGCATTACAGGGTGGAAAGGGACATCTTACAGCAAATACTAGAGCTGTGCCGGTCATGCCTGAGAACCGGAAACAACAGAGGGAAACCCATCCCAGTGGACACGAAGGTATGTGTAAGCTTGCGAATACTAGCCACAGGTACCTTTCAAAGGCCAACTGGAGATATAATGGGGATCTCACAGGCATCGGCATCCAGGGTATTACACCAGTTCCTGGATGCCATGTTACCACATGCCAATGAGCAGATATACTTCCCCCGAACTCAGGAGGAGTAGGCCAGCAATATGCGTCACTTCCACCATGTGGTAAACTACCCAGAGGTACTGGGTGCAATAGACTGCACGCACATACATATCAAGTCACCACTCAGTGAGTATGGTAGGCGCTACATAAACCATAAGGGATTCCACTCCATCAACTGCCAGGTCGTGTGCAATGCCCAGGGCATTATCATGGATGTGTGTGCTGGTAGCCCTGGAAGTTACCACGACTCCCATATCTGGCATGCCTCACAGCTGTATCAGGTATTTGTCAGGAGGGACTTCCCACAAGGCCACCTTGTGGGGGATGCTGGCTATGCACTGGAGCCATGGATGATGACCCCCATCAGAAATGCAGACACACCAATGCAAGAATGCCATAATGAGGCACACGCACAAACCAGAATCATCATAGAGCATGTGTTCGGGATGCTGAAATCACAGTTCCGGTGCTTGGACACATCTGGTGGAGCCTTGCAGTACTCTCCAGGCACGTGTGCCCACATCTTCATAGTATGTGCCATGCTACATAATATGATCCTGTGGAAACAGCTGCAGCAGGGTCAAAATGGGGGAGGGCCTCACAGCCCACCACAATTGCTAAGACCAACACAGGCACAGAGGGATCCAGACCATGGACACACTGTGCCAGCCCCAGTAGGCAGATGGAGGCATGCCCAATATGCCTATGCCTTGGCAAAGAGGGAACGTATAGCACATACCCTGAAAGTGTAGGCCCCCACGGACTGACACCCCTCTCCACCTGCACACACAGTAAAATGGATGGCACACAAACACGAACACCTGTAAATTGTGATGTATAGGTGGTCCACTGTGGAATCCTACATAGGCAGCCCTCAAACATTGTACACGCAACAGCCATTGGAACACGGAATGTCAACACCTGCAGTACATGCGCCGATCAGCATCTGTCGGTGCTGTGTGTATAGGTTCTCAGGTACATTGGTAGGTATACACCCGATTGTCAAAGGCAAAACACCAAACGGGGCAAACAGTGTCTCCCATCACCACAACATCGAGTAAGCAACTGTCGCTTACTGGAGCAGAGGCAATCGCGGGAGCACATGTGTGTAAGCACTGTCCTTCACACACTCAGCAAGGATTCCCCACTGCATTAACTCCACATAATGTAATCATGGATGTTGTGTCAAGGCAGGGGATGTACCCATGACAGGTATTTGTCACCCCAGCATGCTGCACCCACGGTCGTATGAAGGTGTAGCACATTATCGGGTGTAGCTCATTGTGATATACATACCCAATGCCGGAGTACATCCAGTAAACATCACATGGACATACCATTAACTGGACTCAACAATATGTAAACTAATGGAGTTATCCATGTGAGTGCAGTGTGGAGAAACTGCTGTAGTGTACTCCACATACAAAATGACATAATACATGTACAACCCCCAGATGTCCAAGTGGTATATGCAGTGACCGTCGTGCATGTTCCCGGTCCCACGTCCTGCAAGGGATGTAACGTAATCCTGACGGCACGGGTAATGCATTCCAGATGCAGGTCATCAGAATATGTGTAGCACATGTTAGCGGGAATATGCATTGCCCACTGCTGGTAAGCGATGTTTAAATACGACTATACGGATATGCACAAAACAGGGCTAAGCTTCACCGACCACTGCGCAGATCACGGTCAATGATGTACAGAACAGGTGAAACCAGCATTAGTCACCCCTGAACAAATAGCGCCTGCTCTGAAGGGTAAAACGACCACTGCCAGGAGTTGAACAGGCAATCATGTATACAATCACCCAACACTATTGCTAGCCAAGATGTACGTACGGTAGGGTTGCCACATTTCAAATGACCAATGTGGGACATACGGCAGATGTCTGCAGGCTGACACATACACCCGGACAATATGAAAACCAGAATGTCAGTGTTTTTATAAGATAAAAGCTTATTCTAGTAATGGTCGTAGGTACGTGTTCCGTGTCCTGAAACATGTAGGTGGTTCAGATACAGACTAAGTGTTGCATGCAACTATTACATAAACTATAGGGAATATGTTTGTCCCAAAGTCGCAGGACATTTGCCATGTTCACAAATATTTTGCAGGACACAACTGCACAAAGAGGGACTGTCCCTCACAAAGTGGGACGGGTGGTAATCCTAACCTATGGCAGGTGTGTAATGTGACAGGTACAGACGCAAACATGCGGAGTCCAGGAAACACAGTATACACCGACAAACACACAATGAAAGGTGTAGCGTGCCTGTCACCACCCCTGTCAGAGATATGTATATATGCATATATATATATATATATATATATATATATATATATATATATATATATATATATATATATATATATATATATATATACATATATATAATACAGATAGAAAGGGCGATAGTGTGATATATGTCGATATATAAGGAGTCACTGACATCTGCAAATATATAGATAGGTCCACGACATTCAAAACACCTTGGAGGTACAAATAAATAGGATACCACCAACTATGGAATGTGTCACACACTGACACGCGTAACCACAAGGCTGAAAGACAGAAAGAACACAGTACTGGAACAGTAGAACCACGAGCAATATGACGATAGTAAGGACATGTAGTCACCACTGCTGGCGGTGCGGTCTACGTAGGTACCGTGTACAACTGTGTTTCTGAGTGATGTAGCCTGTGTATGTGTGTGCTGAGGGTGCCTTGTATGTTTCCTTGTGACTGTAATGTGTGTGTCCGCATCATGTGTCTGTAGGTGGCAACTCGGAGGTAGATGATTACGGTAGGTGCGGGTATAGCTAGCCATAGGCATGCGGTAAACACCTGTCCCACATTGGGAGGGACAGCCCCTCCCTAGGCAGGTGTGTCCTGACATGAAACATTACAAAGGGCAACTGTCCGAGAGTTTAGGGCATTAGTATGTCCCAAATATTATGCAATAGTTGCAGGAAATAGTCATGCCTGTATGTAAGAAATGGAAATGTTACATGCAAACTGATAAGTAGGCAAAGTCCAGGAACAATAGGTATGTAATGAGGATAAAAGTATGTGCCATCCTGTGTACTGACTGTGGCTATATGTCAGCCTGTAAACACCACTGTGTGACCTACAAGTGGCCAGCTATGGCCATATGAAAAGGCGGCAAGCCATGCCACAGAGGGTCTGACACCAACACCACTGCAATGACTGCAAATATCTGGGACAGACATACACGGGATAGCTGTCATTTAGAAATATCCCTGCACATATCGCCGTACATCCGGAGGTATGGAAGTATCAACCTCACCTGCACACCATATAGAAACCAATTAACAATGGCCCAAAGTAAAATCCCGTAACAGAAGTCTACTAAGTGATAGCTCTTTAATTAGGGAAGGAGCCCACACACATATATATGGACTACGTAGAAATGCAAGCCCCACAAAACTGTATATGCTAAGTACACCCACCTACATCCCCCACACTGGAAACAATAGCAATACAGACCGTAATCACAGCACAAACATCCAGTTAGTCAATTACATCTGCTGAACCGTTAACATACCTTGTGAGAGACACATTTAAAGGCACCATGCAAAATTGTATCAGTTGTATAATGGAACAAACGTCGATGTTACAGGTGTTGTTTGCAATAGTCCGTTATCAGACGGGTGCGATGACAGGTACAGTCACATGTAGAACCACATACTCAAGCCGTCACACACAATCCATGGTGGACATGACTCCAAACTACACTTGGCTCTACACATAGCAATTGCAATTACATACAACAAAACACAATACAGGCCATCTCCCCGAAGGTAGGGCAAATGGCCAACGCTCAAGTAGAGAATTCAATTATACCCCACTGTTGCCGCGTAATTGGCGAATGGAGTAGCTGCACAGCTGAAGTGCACATAATTAGTCACACAGGAACACCAATTGGCAGCAGTAAACCACATGTTGCAGGTATCGATGTATATATGGATGACTTGCCAGATATGCAAACCGTATGCTCACACAGTAAAACAGTTTAAAGAGTGATATAGAAGAGCAAGATAGAGACAAAATACCTGAACGATATCAAGGTATGTAGAACACTTGGTATGTAACTGTATGTATAGCATGTTCTGTATTAACTTATGTCAGTGTATGTATAGCCTGGTTTGCAGTAATTAAAAGTGTCCGCAATGCATAAAGTGGGAAATGGTATTTATGTAGTGATGTCTTGCTGATCATACTATGATTATGCGTCCAGTAGTAGGCCACAAGCTAAACAGCACAGACACCACAAGGGATGCAACATGAGATCTTTAAACAGAACAATGCCATATGACTCGCCGTCAGTGGCAGGGTATGTCCAACAAGTACATGCCATAGCAGGGGATAGTATATGTGGATATACTGTAACAGTACGCATGTGTATGGGCATATAACGACAATGACATGTCTAAGGTGGTCCCACTGTGCAAGTATGCTTTGCATTATGGGATACCATGTAAAATATGTGTAATGTATAGTATAGTAGATTGATATGTCGGGTATGCTACACAGGAGAACAGGCATATTTTGCATACCAAAGGTATCGTATAGTGATGTGAGTAGTATTTAATTAATTTATTTATAAACAGTTATGATGAAATAAATAATGTAATCCACTCTGTTCATTTGCAAAGGACGCAAACATTTCTCCCATACTAGAATGGCAGAAGAGATGTGACAGACAAACAAGAACATGATTGGCGTGCACAATAACAGGATACATATGGCCTGTAGTCACGGGAAATTGTAATAGCATGACAGCTAATCTAAATGGAAGGGCTACTCCAGTAACCATGACCAAAGGACATGTAATAGCTCCACAGGTTCATAGTGGGGTAACATGCAGTCTGGGAAGTCTATGTGTAACAACAACTACAGTGTTCACACCAGTGGCACCTCTCTAGGGTAGTGTCCTGTGAACAGAAGAGCCATGTGTAACCTGCATCTCTGCACAGTACAGCCACTGCAGTGATCCCTGGCATACATGTGTCCACCATCCACCAAGTGAGGTATCACATGAACAGTGCTACTGAGTGTCCCTGTGTGATGTACACAGGAATCTTGTTCCAAAGCATGGTGAGTGTCCGGTCTGGGAATGCAACCCCCTAGCACATCCCACACATTGTTGTGTGTGTGCACATATCCATGAGCATGATGCTCACAGTGGCTATTGTTTATGTCGCGTATGCAGAGTATATCCATTAACATAGTTGCAGACATGGGCCCTGTCTTTGCAGCAGAGGTCACCCCTGAGTATGTAGTCCACAAATGTGTACAGACGTGGTGTCTGTACTTCAGCCGCATAGCTCAATAAATGTCATGGTGTGTTAATGTTGTGTTATGTAAAGCTTTAGCTGTTGTGTAAGGTATACCCTAAGCGGGTTGTTGTACCCTTGAATGTGTGTATAAGAGATACAATGGGTGCCTGTGTACCAGCTACACACCCAGTACAGACAAGTGTGGACACGTAGAAGGATATCCACGCCACAGTGGCAATGTGGTAATTACAGGAGTGTGTGCAACATACATGTGTAGTACGAACACGTACAATGCGACATGTATGTAGGAGACTAACACCTATGTGATAACCAGTGGGTGGATGGTGTTCTGCAAAGGTGATGTTCATACCTAGTGTCATGCAGGTTGAGGCCACAATGTTCATATCAAGTATCCATCACAATGACACCCATATGGATGGTGTCAGTATCAGCTGGTGGATCAACAACGGCGCTTGGTATGCAGTGGTCTGTAAAGTTAGGCAGGGAAGGTCCCTCTGTGGTAGCCTGTACCTCAGGGAAGCATATACCAAACATGAGGGCCCCATGACTGAGGACTGTGGTATACCAAGTGTAACTGAAATGCAGTATGTGATATGGTATGCTACCCTCAGTGTGTGTGTCCCATACATTAGCAACTTTGCATAACATTCTCAGACATATGTTTTGATGTGCAGGTGGATGTGTATGTTGTCAATACCAGAATGGAGAACGGTGCTGAAAGGCAGCGAGAGGACAATGTAGGCTGTGTGGACCCCCGTGTCGTCATCAACTACTCTGGTCACTGTATAAAAGGAGTTCACCAGGTGTAGGAGGCATGCTGTGGCCCCAACAAGACCAACCCGGCTGGCATCAAAGGACCGGAACACAACAAAGTCTCAGTGAATGATGTCCATGATGATGTGCCCTATAGCCGTGCAGAACAGTCCAGTCAGGTGTGTAGGGCAGTAGCCCCAGTTGTGCATTGTGACACCACCTGTGTGGAGTGTAACTGTTGCTGTGTGCCAGTCAGGGGCCACAATGTCTGGTACAAGGCTATTACTGAATATGGTGTCCCAGTGGAGAAACATGTCATTCAGAGGTTTGTGGACATCACAGCCTGGGATTTTGTAGGGTGACAAGGGGCCAGTGTCCCAGGACATATAAAGTGCAGGTCAGTACTGTGTAGGTGTGACCGCAGGGACACCGCAATGTTCCTGCAAGGAATGTGGCCACGTAGGGACTGAGAGGGTGCAATGTTAGCATTGAAGCCATCAGACAGCATGTTGCCAACATCACCTGTTTCTGTCATGTTCCAGAGTGACAGTTGTATGTGTGAGTAGATATGGGTATTGCATATGACTACTGACATACCACCATAATGCCTTGTGGTACATCTTGGAATAAGTCGCAGTAATGTGTACGTAGCTAGTTATGGAGTATATGATGAGGGATCCGGTGGCCCTACCGAGGCTGACCAGTGAGTTACCCCACCCATGGGAATGTACACCACTGTGCAACAGCCCCCACCTGTTATTGTAAAGTATGTCCATGGAACTGCACCCCCAGAGTGGCGTCTGTTATCTGGTGTGTACCATCATGGCTCTGTGTGGAATAGCATGATCCATTTTGTCATGTACATGCTAAAGAAGTGCACTGGGGTATGTCTCAGCATTTGTATGTACATTGTCGACCTGCACGTGTGTCATGACGTCAACTACCACTGTCATAAGACATCTGTAGTAGGTGTTGTAGTCCTCTTGTACTGTGTATGCCGTGAAGTGTGTGGTGCCGGTATGTGGCTATGAACAATATGAAATTGTATCTAGAAATGAAGTTAACATAGCCTTTTCCAAAATCAAATATATGCTTACTGACCATTTGCTCCAAGGAGCTATAAATGAAAAATTGTTCAACTATCTGCATGTTGAGAAACCCAAAATACCAGTAATTTTCGGGATTCTGAAAATTCACCAAGGCTTGGACCCCTTGAGATTTCGGCCTATTGTTTCAGGGGTAGGAAGCATCACTGAACACTTAGGTAAATTCATTAACCATGTTACTAAGCAACTCATCCCACTTTTAGATCACGTCTGCAAAGACTCCTGGGATTTTCTCAGAGACATTCAACCTTCCTTTTTCTCATCTGAACTCCTTATGATAACTATAGACATCAAAGACCTGTTTCCTAGTATACCCCACCCAGCAGGGCTCGAGTGGTTTAACGATTTCTTAACCACTGAAACTAATCTCAACAATAAGGTGACTGGCCTTCTAGTGGAGTTTATGGAAATTTTATTACAGAACAATTTAATATTCTTTAATGGTGAGCTTTTTAGACAAAGGAAAGGAGTGGCCATGGGTGCCTCATAAGCTTCTTTTTATGCCAACGCTGTTTTGCACAAATGGGAGCGTATGTTCATTTTTTCTTCTACTTGGGTTCAATATTTAACTCATTATAGAAGATACCTAGATGACATCTGTATTTTATGGAATGGGACCCTCAATCAGTTTGAGGATTTTTTTAGTTATATCAATTCCACTACCCCCTTCTTGGTGTTCACTCACAACATTAACAAGCACGAACTTCACTATCTTGACGTGACTTTATATAAAGATTATAACAATTCAACATTCCTTTCTAAACTTTACAGGAAACCTACTTTTTCTAATTCTTTTCTGCATTTTCAAAGTGCACACCCATTTTATCAGAAAAAAGGCATTGTTAAGGGCCAGTTCATTAGACCCTCTAGGATGTGCAGCTCCACTGTTGATTTTTTGTATGAAATACATTTTTTGCAGTCCATGTTGTAGACAGGGGATACACTCTCTCCCTTATCACCTCCTTAGCTAAGGAAGTGATTGATAACAGAGAAACAACATTTCCACCACTTCTTGGTACAGGGCAACCTTCTATCACAACTAACACAACAGCGATATCTGACAACTTCCGGAATAGTTTTATCTATACCTATTCCGGCAACTCCGCTGATATTGAGGAGATCATCAGGAGGCACTGGCCTGTACTGACCTTTCACAAAGAATTCAAAGATGCCCTCCCACCACACCCTAAATTTGTAAGAAAGAGGGACATTAATTTCAAGGAACTATTTGAAAGAAAACCTAATTTCCAGGCTAATAACTCTAACACACGACTAGGCACTTTCAAATGTGGGTCCTATAATCAATGCCATGCCATTATTAATGCTCTAACACTTTACATTCCCTCCAGGAATTTTAACATTAAATCATATCATCACTACACCTGTGGGAGTAAAGGGGTTGTCTACCTAGGTTTTTGCACCACCTGCTCAAGCTTCTATGTTGGCAAAACTGAGAGGCCATTTAGGAAAAGACTCTGTGAACATTTTTACGATCTAAGTAAACAAAGGGAGTCTAACGCATTCTATAAGCATTCACTCACTTGCCCTGGGATAGATCTTAAATTCATAGTGTTGGAGCAAGTTACCCCAGATGCTAGGGGAGGTGACTGGGAGATGACCCTCGAATACAAGGAACTTATATGGAAACTTAAACTAGATGCAGGCAGACACCCTGGATTAAATGACAACATCAACATAAACAGTGTCCTCAAGCTAAGAAAGGCTCGATTATGAGAAGCTCATTCATTGTTGATAAAAAATCTTCAAGTGAAATATGATAAATGATTTATTTTAATTTATTGCCAAATGCACTGCCTACAGTTTCTTTTGATTATTTTACATTTCACTTTTAATATTTACTGTATACATTTATTATAATGCACCAGGTTTAACTTTTAACAAAGAAGCATTTTTAACAATTTATCAACTCCAGCATTTTTAAGCTTTAATTTTTTAATTGATTAATTTTTTAATTGATTAATTAATAATTAACTTCAGTGTATATAAAGCCTTGCAGCACTTTGGATGTTCACTTGATAAAGCTCGGCACAGACCGAGCGAAAGCACTTGTGTTTTCATTGTTTTTCATGGTTTTGTATTAAAGAATTAGACTTTCTGAGCAGCAGTCTGTCTTGGTTTGGTTTTCCACCTTGGATTTATTTTTATTGGTCCTGTTCATGCTTTTCTGGATTGCCGGTATGTGGCTAACAAGGGTGAGTAGCATATGTTCGGATTCCACCAATGAGGGGATAACACCAGGTGTGGAACAGCAGTCACATGTTGGTAGTGTCCATGTCAAGGATACTGTTGGTCTTGGAGGTGGTGTGTATGGGTCGATCCAGCCGAGTGGAGGTTATGACTCATGGACAGCGTACACCTAATGTGTCGGTACATGTGTGGCTATCACAGTTAAGTGTGGGTTACTGTCAGTCTCACATCAATAGCAGCAGTATGAGCCCAACTGTCCAGTACACCATGAAATGAGGTCTGGTAACCATGGGGTATGTTGAATCCGCAGCTTGTAACGCTGTGTATAGCAGTTCTGGACACAGTTATTTGCACGTGGAGCACCTGTGATGCATTGTGCTAAGTAACCAGCCGGGATGTGCATACAACATAGTGGAATATGGGGACACCTCAGCCGTGGGTGTGCCAGTCCAGGTACGTGCCTGAGAGGTACGGTCTGTCTATAAACAGTCATTGCAGGTGTGCACTGCAAAGTCTAGAGGCAGGTCCCAGTCACTGCAGAGATATTGAAGTGGTGCAGTATCAGGTGTGCCTTGCCTGCGTGCGTCACAGAGGATGATGTCAAGCATTGTGTTACATGACCACATGTTTTGCTAGCCAGTTCCCATTCTGGTGGTGACTGTTATTGGACACTGTGAAAGACAGGCAGTATAAAAGCAGCAAGAGTCCAACATGTGATCTGTACACCCAGGGCTGACAACTGCAGGTCAACTGTGCCAAAGCATCATGTTGTTTGACCAGGTCTATCAAAGTGGGCAGATACCAGATGCCTGTGGAATGACAGCAGAAGCATGGGCAACTGTTGGAGTGACACAGTCGTGGTAACAGGTCTGGATGACTGCAAAATGCTCCCCAGGGCTCGGACCATACCATCAGGGCTACAAGACTGGTGGGCTATTGCATGTCCCTGCACACAGTCTGTGTCCTGAGATACAACTTCAGTCACACAAACATGGAAAATGACAGTCACATCGTACCTGCTGAGGTGTGGCATGGGTGCATAGGTTATGTTGCAGAACCAGTTACCCGAGAGCAGGATGTAAGTGACTATCGCCTTGTGTAGCCTGCTGAGTGGAACAGCAGTGTGACTGCCGACAGAGTCACCTATGACAGGTGTGTTGTGTATGTTATGACACCCTATTGGCTGTATGTGATGGGCACACGTGTCTGTGGGCTATAGGTTGGTGTGGTTGTGTTTGGCAATGTGGGCTGCCATTGGTGCCTACACAGAGTATGGAGGGGTACTGCACAAGGTGTCTCCATATGTGTGGCCTGTGGTGGGGATCATGTGGGACTATGTGATGAGTGGGGTGTGTTGCGAATGTTACACATCCCCACATGACTGTCAGGTGCAGTCAGGGTTGGTGACAGTATAACCCCCAACGGGCTGCATATGTGCATCCCCCACAGGCTGTACTGTTGTATGTTGGGAGGTGTGCATTGACTGTGTACATGAGAATAGCTCTATTGCCACATGTACAACATAGTCATCATATAGACAGGCAATAGCACTGGTACATGCCAGTTGGACATGCCAGTATATAACTGGTACGTGCCAGGTGGACATGCCATATAAACCACCATGTCTCACGAGATATGTGAGTGATGTGTGTACGACAGTTGTTGTACTGTAAGCAAGCTAGAAATGTATGGACAGACAGTGTACCTGTAAGGAATGGTGTGGAATGGGTGCTATACTAAGCAGTAGCTCATAACGTGCCAAGAAGCTCTGAACAAGTGCTGAGCATGCCCGTACAATACAGATAGGGTGTTGGATAATATCAACCCACAAGTGTTGACGACAGTCATGACTGGTGGCACCGCATCAGAACACTGCCAGGTATGGTCTGCAAGACTGTGAACCATTACCAATGTAGATGTTAGCAGTACAGATGTACAAGGCAGTACGGATGTTTGACTACAAATGCCTTTGTATGTCACAGGAGTGTTCTACCAGTGGCCTGTTGACAGACTCACAACTACTAAAGGTGCTACAGTGACATGTGCATATCACACCAGTGTCAGCTACAGTAAACCAGGGTTAATGTGTTGTACCCCACCCTCATTGTAGCCCATACCACACAGACAAATGTCAGCCATCTGTGTATGTGAGGATGTGAATGGCCATGACCTATGGGCAATAGTTGTCAGAGCGTTGTGAACAACATACAGACTGGGCTGTGTGTGTGAGGTGTGTGACATATGTGCACATTCTGGTGGATGATATCAGCAATGTCACCACTAGGGGAATATCCCTGTACCCATTAAGCACCACCTAGGCTGTGGTCAACATTATGGACACTGTGTTAGGGATGGTGTTGTGCAGTACACCTCCCTGAGCTGGAGACGTCTCCATGGCCCTTTAGGTAGTCATCCAAGGTACCTATAACA
The DNA here is from genome assembly GCF_019279795.1 of Protopterus annectens. Classification (NCBI taxonomy): domain Eukaryota; kingdom Metazoa; phylum Chordata; order Ceratodontiformes; family Protopteridae; genus Protopterus; species Protopterus annectens. The sequence continues at coordinate 1,736,441,760 of NC_056733.1, read as the reverse complement.
TGACAGGGTGGCATCCATGAGCACGGAGATCATTGGACAGGCATATACAGCACCCGTGTGACCAATATTGGAACACAAATCACTTTCCAGGGTAGGGGCCATGCGTGGATGGCCGATACTAGCCTCCACAATACTCACGTCCAGTATGCAGCATGCTATCCACCTTGCATACAGACATATGCCACACTATGCTGTTGGACATGCTACATGTCCATAGCCTGATCTGAAAGACCTACGTCATGGACAACCACCGCCCTATGACTAGGATGGCCACATGCTGGACAGATCCCTGTGACATACCTGTGACATACTCCCGCCATACCATGCAACCCTGTCCACATACCTGCACATATCATCCCTGTCATACATGGTGTGATGGCCGTATGGTAGATGTAGTATCAACTGTCTGGATCAGTAATGTGTGACTGATGCCCCTCACGGTGGTGTAATGGGTGTTGGATACAGCTAGTAAATCCAGCCTGTACATGCTATAGCCAATAACCTTACCTGCGAATGACGTCCGACTAGCCATTGTCCCATGTCTATCACATGTGCAACACAAGCGATCCGTAGCAGGATGTTGAACAGCTGTACAGTGCAGTGTAGATGTCTATGGAAAACAGATGCATGTACAGGTTTCCATGCGTACTTGTTGCATTGTCACTACCCAAGTCCATTAAGGCTGTGTCTGTGTTGATATGTGACATATACACAGCATCAAGGTCAACAGCATTACCGTGGACACATCCAGGCATGTGCAGATAGGTAAGAACACCAGTGCAGGCAAAGAGACATGCCCACATGAAGACAGCAGTCACATGCAGTATGAACACTGTAATGAGGTGACACACATATATGGAGATGATATCCAATGCATAATGGGTGTTACATGTGTGAGACACATACATGCCAGTCGTGTTAGTGCCATAATGATTTGCAAAGATAACTGTGCAGATGTACTAGAAATGTATGTGCAGCAGTATCACTGTACATGTCTGAAAATGTGACCTGTCACCTTCATCATGTCCTACAGATAATGCCTCGTACACGCCTACCAGCATACAGCCGACAGGAGGATGATGTCCTAATCCCGTACCTCCATGAGAACTACGAGGTGTTATTTAGCCATGTGCCACAGCATGCACAGCAGCGGGATGACCTGTGGCAGGATCTCTGCAGGAGGGTCAATGAAGTGGGTGGCCACAACCGCACCTACCAGCAGGTGCACAGACACTGCATGGACTTGATACATCATGTAAAACAGCATGCCACTGCAATCACCAGGGAACAAGGTGGAACAGGTGGTGGGCCACCAACCCAGCCTCCACTCACACACACAGAGGAGCTACTGGCCAGTCTGGGGACACCCTCAGAACAACTCCCACAAACACTAGCTGCCATCGTGGAGGTGGGTGTCTCCCAACCAATGAGCCTATAGTTGCCTGGTAAGTCAGTACTGAGCATATGGCCAGTATATCCCACGTACGTGCATGTGTCACTGTACATCATGTAATGTAACAACATCTGTAAGGTATGTGGACACACATGCTGCATACTACAGTATGCTACCCTGTGTATGCACCATACCTCTGAACTGTACAGGTATTTGCAGAATGTCCAGATGTCTGCCTCATATTGTCAGTGTGTTCCCCTTAATATCTGTCCCTTTCTGGCAAATAGCTGAGGATTGGAGTCATTAAATGATGACAAACATTTGTGTTTATGACTGCACATTCCTTGTAAAAACCATGTGCATGCAAACCTATTATTCTAGCAACTTTCTAAGTTTGTAAGAGCAATATTTCACATCTGTCCCTATTTGTCCCCCATCATAGTAGGCTTTGTCCAGATTTATAGTTCTAAGAGGTTGAGAGGTATGGTGTGCACACATGTTCTTACTATATGCTATTGTACAGGCGGATGTGTTAACTTGCACAGTGCACCCTGTGGCTGTCATACAGTCATGGATAATGTTCATACTGCTGTGTCACCCCTATACAGGTACCTCTAGCGTGCAGCACAGACAAGAGTCCATTGCAGGTGAGACTGTCATCGGTATCAGGCATATCAAAGCATAGATCTATTCACCATGTGGCCAGTTAATACTTGTACACATGATGTTCATTCCAGACATGATATACAGGTCGCATCACCCATCATCCACACAGGTCAACCATGTGCAATATATACAAATGAAATGACACACAGACATGAAACCACAGTATTTGTCATTGCTACATGTGTGTTCAGCTGTGTATACAATGTTGGAGGTTTTCTACAATGGAGGCATATGTACTATACAGTGGAACAAAACATGTGGTACACAAAACAGTATCACACAGTGAGCAGTGATACGGACAGCCCACAGGCGTCACCATTGTGTTATATGCCCCTGCAATGGGTTCACACATTGTGATGTGCCATCTGACATGTCTCAGACACATAGTGTTTTGGTTGCAATATTATCACACTTTCCCATAACCCATACCCCACATACCACACATACACCTATTGTCTGCATAGCCCTGTGGATGGTGACATATCCGACATCTATGGGTGTATGTCATATGGGACAACACAGACATGTGTGATAGATGGCCATCACACACATATGACCAACATATGTGCACACATGGCCATGGGGGGTGGCCAGAGACACATAGCCACACAGTAGCTGTGATGTGGATACACCCTGTCTCACTTTGTCCACACATGGTCCAATTACAGCCCTACTAGACCGATTGTACAGGTGATGTGGTACGCTGCACATCTTAAATGCCTGTGCACAGCTAGTGGAGGTGTCACTGATGTCTACCTCATAAGATGTGTTGAACATGACGCCTGCATCATAGCATGGCAGTAGTCACCTTTACAGCTTCCACTGACAGTGACACCAGGCCACAGATACTGTACATTTCCGTTGCTGCCATAGGACATCACTGTTAGCTGTGCACCTTGTGTGTGTGGTACATCAATGTCATGCATGAAATGGTGACGTGACAGGTCCGCTATGTGTGGACATGGTTGCCAGGCAGCTAACACTCTGTAGTTATCATGCAGGGGTGTCATCTGTATGTTCTCCAGTGACCTGTCACATGACACAGCATGGTTTGGTGTGGTGTGTATACACCTCAGCATCATGGGTCACAATCCACAGGTATGTCATGGGTATGCATGCAGTTCTGGATATGAAATGTGTACATATTATGCACTGTTTAGCAATATAGACACCTCATGATGCCATGCAATGGCACAGTGTCTGTACTTCACACTGTACAGCAATGTAGATGGCTCACAGTCCCCTACCATGCCCATGCACATTTGCTCAACATGCATTCTATCTGTAGGGCATACGGACAACACCACAATGTGATACCCAGTACAACACTGTACATGTGTCAGGACACCATTGTGCCAGACATATATGCATGTTCATGCACACGTCAGCAGATTACATGTCAAGGTCACGTCAGCCATGTGTACTGTCATCCTGTTCTGGTCCACATGGTGTATCACGGGGATGCATGCATACTACCATGATCGTGTGAATTGCATGGCTAATGATATGACACCTGCTTTCTGTAGTGTGCATTTCAGGGGGTATGCTTGCAAACACTATTGATGTCTGAGCCGCATGCTGTCAGCTGTATCACAAGCATGCTGCATGCCATCTGTCATATCACATGCATGGTGTGTCAGTGTGTGTGTGTCAGTGAGTGTGTGTGTGTGTGTGTGTGTGTGCGTGTGTGTCAGTGCGTGTGTGTGTGTTAGTGTGTGTCTATTGTAATTTAGAGTCTTTCTTTGCATTCACAGGTGATGTAGGTGTGCTACCCTCCTGCGGTCCATCTGATGTTAGTGTCCCCACAGATGCTAGCAGTGATGAACATATGCATGAGGTACAGGCAGGTTTGTCAGGGGCTGAATCTGTGCCAACGGTTGCCATGCCAGCTATGTCCCCCTCTTCCCCGCACACAGTTCAGCTGCCAACACATACCGCATATACAGTGGCCATAGAGGAAGGACAGTCAGCGTCTGTTAGCGTTGAACAGGAACGTGTGGTGGCTACAGAAGGTGTGTCTCCACACCATGGTGTCAGTGTATTGACTGCAGATGTGCCACACAGGCATGTGGCCGGTGCTGCTTGTAGGAGGACCTGTGGCTGACATGCACCTGCAGGACATAGTGCAGCAGCTGGAATCACCAGACGCATGTTCCTGACTGTAATGGTGACACAGGCATGTGCGAGAAGGGCAGAGGCTGCAGATGGCTGCTATCCATACCCTAAACAACAACATCCAGGCATTGGCAGGTGCTCAACAGCAGATTGCTGATGTTCTGGACAGGCGATTGGATGACATGGTCAGAATCCTTGACCGTGGCATGGCAATCCGCTAGAGTGAGCTGTCTGTGCTGGAACATCTGGTAGGGGTGAGGCATAGGCCACGTGGACGTAGGCCAGCTACACCACCTAGTGCAGGTCAATGTGAGCATGCCACCTCACTTGGCTGCTCCCATAGTGCTGGTAGCAGTAGCAGTGCAGCTGAGGCTGCGCTGTCCACACCAGGACACAGCAGTCCACGTGGACATGGCCCTGGACATTCCCAGCGGGGACACGGTTCCAGTGGCCATGTGTCGTCAGACAGTAGCCATTTTGTACCTCCGCCTGGTAGTGCCCGTGCAACCCCTGGCAGGCACAGGACACGTGGCCGTGGCCGGACACAGTGAGCTGTACAACCTGGTCTGTACAATCTGGAGCTGTCGATAATACCCTTGTGTAGGCCTCACAAATGACAGAACTGTGTGCACACATACACGCACACAGCAAACACAACTGTAAGGCTCCACAACACCCACATGCATACTGAACAGACATGCCCAATCAAATCACCGGCCCTTACTCACACACATGATGTCATCCATTAGTGCAGCCTATGCCCCTGGCAAACATTATCACCATGTGCATATGATGAAGCCTGTGCTGCATACCTGCCATCCACACCATCGGTGCAGGGATATGCTCAAATGGTCTGATGCACAGGGTGAATAGAATAGTGAGAGGTGTATTTTACATTACTTGTGTATGCATAGTGAGGGAAGTGTATGTTGCATTGGTTGTGTGTGAATAGTAAGAGACGTGTATATGACATCGGTTGTGTACTGTCGACATGCACCAGACATACTATGGTGCAGCATGCATTGTGATATGTTCACAGTATGTGTCTCAGTTACAACAGTAACAGCATGTTGGTAATGATGCCCTGGTTCCCTCCTATGGTGTACTGGAATGTGCCTACAGGTAGCAGTGTTTGCAGTCCCCCAGGTGTAACTGTGGAGTACTCACAGGCATGTACGGCAATATCAGCATGCTAAACCTACCCTCAACCTGACTGTTGGAAAGTGTAACATGACACAGATGTCCGCACATATACTGCACCTGAAGCATGTGGTCAGTTGAACAGACTACAGCGGCCAGAGACATGACATACATACCAGGAAACATTACAGGTATGTTGACATGGTGCAGGGTTTGTACACAGCGGTCTGGCCAATGATGATGTTAGAGGCCACTTGATAGCATGAGGCCACACTGTGTAGCAGTAATACCCTGTCACATTACAGGAACATGCCCACATTCATGGGGTCTACAACACTATAAGGCACATCCCATAGTGTTGAGGTGAGAACCCTTGCCTATGTGGTCATCACCCTCACAGTACCTTGCACCCACACGACGTGACACAGAGAAGGAACATGCACAGGTAGCCAGTACAGCTGGGACTGATGGCATCAACAGGGTAGTAAACTGCATCACCATGAGGGGTTGGTGATCCTGTTTTCACTGTATGGTAGCATACACCCTCACACCAAGCACCAGACAGCCATACATACATACACACACACACACACTGTGGTGACCACAAATGTGTATACGGATAGCCGATGTGTGTGATGCACCACACCTGCTGATGTCATGCTTTCCACACTGCAGTATGTACAGATCTCTACAACGGTGTACAGGGGTGTGTAACAATTGGGATGTAATCCCCACCATATGTGACATATGTGGTCACACAAGCGGACACACATGGCAGTGCTGGGAATGATACACCTGCCATATGATGAGACGTTTGACAGACATGCAGCGGTATTGTCCGCATTATGTGTACCAACGCTATGTCTGGCAATTGTGCTGCTATATGCACACGGGAGGATGTAAGTGCTACAGGTGTCATGTGACATACAGTTGGTAACACTTGACTGCTGTGTAAGTGTTATGTCATCACCGTCAAGTAACAGTGACATAGTGTACTGTTTGCACATGTCATGGTAGGATGGCATGTGACACACCTGTGAGCCATCCCCAGCAAACATCCATCTACATAGGTGGATCACCACTTTATGTACACACATCCCTCCATACGTGATGTACAACCAACCATACTGTCAGTATGTCACCATATACAGGTGTCAATGATGGGGCTGCATTGCGACTGCATGTTGTAGTTAGGCACAGATGAGTTACAGACATCAGCCACTGCACATGCATGGTTGCTGCATGCACAGTACAGAGTGTACATGTGTGTTGGTCCTACATGCATCTCCTGTAGCCATGTTTGTATGCATTGCTATTGGTGGACATGTGTGTTGACATACATAACACATGGACTGAGGTATGATATCATGGGTGTCATGGGTGACTAGTACAGGGGAATGTGTCCTCGGTCAACATTGCTACCTCCTGTACTGTGAGCATTCAACAGACATGGACCCACCTTCCATTTGCATGCGCATGATTGCTTAAGCCAATTTTCTGCACGGGGAACAGCAAAAGCTATCCTATGTACATATGTGTTGTGTGTGTGGTCCATGCACACATCCACTGCAATCACATGTATGACATATCCAAACATGTGTGTTCATTGATGTACAGCAGCACTCATCTGTCACACATGTGTAAGACCCAGGGCCCCTGGTATGTCTTGAGCTGACCTGGTCATGTATAGTGGTATCATTGCAATGCATAACACCTGTTAGAACCCTGTCAGTACATGTGTACTCTGCACAGTTGCTGTAGACCTCTTTACAGTCCACTGGTCATGTGTCACATGGTGTTGTGGTAATGTATGGCTGTGTATTGCTGCACCAACGACATGGTGATGTCTTAAGGGCTACAGTGTAGACTGTAGTGTGTACATCTGTGATCTGCACCTGTGACAGCTGTGATGACACCTGAGTGTGTACTGGTCACTGCATGTGAGTGTCCATCCTGTGCATGGGGACAGTTATACCTTACTGTGCCCTTCCATGTTTAGACTCCATCTGCATGCAAGACGGCCCTTTGCAACTGCTAAGTGTGTGAGCATGCCCAGTATGCTGTTGTGTAGATGGACACACAGGACAGTACAAACTGAGCCCTTGTGTGTTTAGACTCTGTCTGCATGCAAGACGGCCCTTTGCAACTGCTAAGTGTGTGAGCATGCCCAGTACGCTGTTATGTAGATGGACACACAGGACAGTCCAAACTGAGCCCTTGCGTGTTTAGACTCCGTCTGCATGCAAGACGGCCCTTTGCAACTGCTAAGTGTGTGAGCATGCCCAGTACACCGTTGTGTAGATCGACACACAGTACAGTCCGAACGGACGTGTATTACTAAGCGTGTGGCCATGGCCAGTGACACCTTGTGTCAGTGATGTCCCTCTGTGCATGGGCATGGCCGTTGACATCCTGTATAGCGGTGGTGGTCTTCCAGGCAACAGATGTCCATTTTCAATGTCACGATGGATGCCTACCGAGTACACACTGGTCGACTATCTTGAAGGGTGCACTGTCTGTGGCACATCCCGTGTCTATGTATTGTTGTTGTAGTGCTCCGTAAATCTTTAGTTGCCCCAATCACACTAATGCCGTGTGTTTGTCTACGTCTACCGTGGGACAGTAATATGGCTGTATACTTTCAGACTGATCCATAGGTTCCATAGGTTCCATAGGTTAGTACTAGGCTAACTGCTGTTGTGGGCCATTTTAAGCCTAGCTGATTACCCCGTGTGAGAATCAAACCCTGGACCTTGTGTTTATAAGGTAATCACCTTAACCATTATGCCATCCCTCCACTGATCACTCTCTATGCAATCCCTGTCAGCATCCCTGTCTTTGTGGATGATGACACATGCCTAAAAGTATGCCTCTGGGAGTGCTGTGTTCAGTAATCTTGGTAGCGCATTCTGTAAATGCGTCATGCTGTAGTGTGATAGGGTAGGTAGGTGTATGTTCGACTTCCAGCCCTGTCAAGTGTGTGTGTGTGTGTGTGTGTGTGTGTGTGTGCGTGCATGCTCCCGTCCTCCTGGGGACTCAGTCATGTGTTTAGATGCCTCACACCACAGATATTTCCTACCAGCATCTTTGCCTTTGCGGATGGTGACACGCTCCTAGAAGTATGCCTCTGGGATTGCTGTGTTCAGTTATCTCAGTAGCGCATTCTGTAAATGTGTCATGCTGTAGTGTGATAGGGTAGGTAGGTGTATGTTCAACTCCCAGCCCTGCCAAGTGTGTGTGTGTGTGTGTGTGTGTGTGTGTGTGTGTGTGTGTGTGTGTGTGTGTGTGTGTGTGTGTGTGTGTGAACACATGCTCCCATCTGCCTGGGGACTCAGTCATGCTTTTAGACGCCTCACACCACAGATATTTCCTACTGGCATCTTTGCCTTTGCGGATGATGACACGTGCCTAGAAGTATGCCTCTGGGACTGCTGTGTTCAGTTATCTCGGTAGCGTGTTCTGTAAATGCGTCATGCTGTAGTGTGATAGGGTAGGTGTATGTTCGACTCCCAGCCCTGCCAAGTATGTGTGTGTGTGTGTGTGTGTGTGTGTGTGTGTGTGTGTCTGTGTGTGTGTGTGTATGTGTGTGTGTGCGCACGCATGCTCCCGTCTGCCTGGGGACTCTGTCTCATTTTTAAAAGCCTCACACCACAGATATTTCCTACCGGCGTCTTTGCCTTTGCGGATGAGCACACGCACCTAGAAGTATGCCTCTGGGACTGTTGTGTTTAGTTATCTCGGCAGAGCATTCTGTAAATGCGTCATGCTGTAGTGTGATAGGGTAGGTAGGTGTATGTTCGACTCCCAGCCCTGCCAAGTGTGTGTGTGTGTGTTTGTGTGTGTGTGTGTGTGTGTGCGCACATGCCCCTGTCTGCCTGGGGACTCAGTCATGCTTTTAGACGCCTCACACCACAGATATTTCCTACCAGCGTCTTTGCCTTTGCTGATGATGACACGCGCCTAGAAATATGCCTCTGGGACTGCTGTGTTCAGTTATCTCGGTAGCACATTCTGTAAATGTGTCATGCTGTAGTGTGATAGGGTAGGTAGGTGTATGTTAGACTCCCAGTCCTGCCAAGTGTGTGTGTGTGTGCGCGCATGCTCCCATCTGCCTGTGGACTCAGTCATGCTTTTAGACACCTCACACCAGAGATATTTCCTACTGGCGTCTTGGCCTTTGTGGATGATGACATGTGCCAAGAAGTATGCCTCTGGGACTGCTGTGTTCAGTTATCTTGGTAGCGCGTTCTGTAAATACGTCATGCTGTAGTGTGATAGGGTAGGTAGGTGTATGTTCGACTCCCAGCCCTGCCAAGTGTGTGTGTCTGCTCACATGCTCCTGTCTGCCTGGGGACTCAATCATGCTTTTAGATGCCTCATAGCACAGATATTTCCTACTGGCGTCTTTTCCTTTGCGGATGATGACACACGCCTAGAAGTATGCCTCTGGGAATGCTGTGTTCAGTTATTTCGGTAGAGCATTTTGTAAATGCGTCATGCTGTAGTGTGATAGGGTAAGTAGGTGTATGTTCGACTCCCAGCCCTGCCAAGTGTGTGTGTGTGTTTCCAGCTGCATGACAACAGTACATTGCTTTACAGTATTCACTCTCCATAACATCCGTGCGGCGTCTTTGCCTTTGATGCTGCTGTCTGCAGGCTAGACGTATGCCTGTGTGAATGCTGTGATCTACTAATCATGGTAGCACGTTCTGTAACTGCGTAATGCTGTTGTGTGGTACAGTGGTTACAGCTGTGTTCTGCTCCCAACCCTGCAAAGTGTGTTGTGTGTGTGTGTGTGTGTGTGTGTGTGTGTGTGTGTGTGTGTGTATATCTCTCTACATAAATATCTATATATATATATATATATATATATTTATATATCTATCTATCTATATATATATATATATATATATATATATATATGTATGTATGTGTATATATATATATATATATATATATATATATATATATATATATATATATATTATATAAATATGTATGTTGAGATTATCACTCTTGAATGTGCTGCATTATCTGTACGTGATCACCTTGGTTGTATGTACATCTGCTATGGCTCTGTGATAGTGCACATATTGTGTGCTGTAGTGATCCTGGGTTATACTTGTGTAGTGACCGGTTATTGTGTTGCTGGGTATTACAAGGGGCATTGGAAACAATGTTAGTACAGCACCTTTGAATGGTCGTGTGCACATCTCAGCAACAGTCAGCAGTGGTTATTACTTTGGAGGATGAGTATGACTCATATACGTATGTATTAACTGACAATACTATGCAACTCAGGTTAACATTACTGACTCCCATTTATCCAGAGGTTGTGGTACAGATCCCAGGACTGTATGTGTATACATTGACAGGTGCAGGACTGGGTTAGTGTTGGATGCATGGAGGGGTGTCCATGGCCATTAATGGCGATCTGTACAGCCTGGCAGGTACGGTCTGTGACTGTCCCACAACCTCCTGTATATGGCTGACACATGCTGTACCTGTGTATATGCAGACACACACACTTACCACAAACAGCTAAGGCTATCACATACACACACCCATTGCATCACCATTGGGCCATGCAATAACCATTGTCCCTCACACACACACACACACACACACACACACACACACACACACACACACACACACACACACACACACACACACACACCTATGTGTAGATTGGATGGCTCAATGACAGCTCTGGAAATGTAACACCACACCCTGTGCATATGATGTCACCTGTGCCACCACCTGTGATGTGTAACATTGATGCAGGATCAGACTAACCTGGTGCTGATGCACACAGTGGCTTTATACCACTGTATTGATGTTAGAATGTTGTTAACACAAAGTGTGATATCCTTCTAGGTGTATATCAGCAGGCATGATGCATTGCAGCTATGACCATCAATGTAGCATAGTTTACAGCACTGTTAATTCTGATGATGTATTCTCCATCCATGTGCCATTTCATTGATGTGTGTAGTATTGGCAGCATGTGTTTCTGACTGTGCAGTACATGTGTGATGTGTGTAGTACACATTTATATGCTTACAAATGCGTACACTGGCATACATGACATTACACTGGCTTCAACATTCGTACACTAGCTTACTCGTTCTTCAACGCATGCACACGGGCTGACATGCATGCACACATGCTTACTCAGGCTTACTGGTGAGCACAGGCGTGGACACACTGTAGGCAGGTTTGCAAGAAACATCGGTGGTATCCATGGCGTACACCATCAGTCTCCTGACTTTCCCTAGGATAGATCGTAACATGCCTCTTACAGTGATGAGCACTGACAGCAAACATGTGACACTGCTTCGGTAAGATTACATTGTTTTATACATACACACTCATGTTGTCACCTATCTTCTACTCTAAAAGTCCCCTTATCCTACACTACATTGTAGAGGCTTGGCCCATATGGCATGACATATTGTGATTCACTATCCTCAGCCTCACTTACATCAGATTGCCTACAAATGCTTCGTTACATCTCTGACAGAGCGCTTCCCAACATAACAACCAGTACACCGTAGCCATGTTGTCTCCAACTTGCCATTCATCTGCATGGCGTACTAACATCTAACTAAACCTACATTTTGTATGTATATTATACATATTTGACTTATTTTGAAGTGCAGCATGTTCTCGTGCCGCTGCACTACGCTTCCACACCGGAGATAGGGGAGGACAACTACAGTTTTATTGATATCCAATGGACAATAATGCCACTGGCCTTATATTTGGACATTGGCATGCTTCTTCGACTGTATTCATACGTATTTGCAGCTGTCATTGCTCTGTTTAGCAACGTGCAGAACGTTACTTGCTTAACATCTGGGTACATTTCTGCACATAACTCTGCTCTTGCACGGACAGCTTACTGTTTCATGTATCGCATATTTACATCATTTGCATAGCTTTCACATACAAATGGGGTATGTTGCAAATCCCAACATTGTTCATGCAATGTTCGTGTTACGGGCGGTCTTACACGCCCCTACAGGAGTTTGCTGAATAGCTTGGCAGACATCTTTCCTTGCTCTACTCTCACTCTACTCGTACACGCCGGAGGCTTCGTGTATCATGGCCTAGGCTTTTCTGTGTGCTATCTATTTGTAGTGTATGCATGGCTGTGGGTATGTTGTGACCTGATACATCTGGCATTTCTGCAGAGCAGCTCCCACTGTCATCATTTGTAAAGGTGACAGCCCTATAGGTACTTTATATAGACTGCTGTGTCATTTGACATGTCAGCACATACCTGAGGTCAATACTTAACTTCCTACTGCAGCGCTTTTCATACCTTCTGAGTTATATTGCAGTTGATAATACTGTTTCCTCTGACATGTATCTGTTTCTGATACAGGATATCATTTTCTTACACCAATACACACAATATATGGTGGCATCACAGGCCAGATGCCATTACATTCCTATTGCAGGACACACCCACCCAAAGGGTTGTATTCCTCACAAAGGCCAACAGGTGCTTATCCACACTTATTATTCTATCATGTACCTTATGTGTTCACCGGTATTTGTGCTTTCCGTCAGTGGCAGAACTCACGTGTGAGTATGGGGGACTGGACACTGTATCGGGGACACTGCATGACACCCTGAGGGACACATTTCATTTGATTCTATTAACCTTCCACATTGACTTTCACAGGGCATACATTGTCATTCACATTTGTCGAGGTACATGCTTTTGACTTGTACATGTTTTGTCATTTGTCCTGACGTCTTTCTTCTCACCTGTTCACCTAGTATCGCTAGTTCTGTACATTTATTTAGGACGGGTTACCTTCATACCTCTCACGTGTACACATTATGGGTAAATGTCCTGAGGTTTGACCTATGATTTTGTTACTTTTTTCATAATAATGTGCCTTTCTGGTAAATTACTGGCAAGGCATTAAGGACTGTGAAGTTAGATAATAATGACTGACATTTGTATTTCATGATTAATAACCCTCATAACATTTGTACTCCTGACTACGCCATTATTCTATCAACGTTCTGACTTTGTCTGGGGTATATTTAATATAGTCCCTATTTGTATTTCATGTACTATGCCTTTGTCCAGATGTCTTATTCTGAAAGGTTGGAAGGTATGGTTACCATCACATCTTCCCCCAATGGTTTAGACAATATCCAGTAGATGGGTTCAACCTTTTTGGAGAATATAGGCGTGTGCTATACCCACATAGGTATATTGATCACTCCCATGGGGCGGACCTAATAAATCTGTGCCAACCAACACCGAGGCCCATTTCTGAATACCCATGATTCCCATACCTGACACCCCTCCACAGTACTCATTGGACATATTTAATGTGAGTGATAATAAAGTATGAAGACACTTCTAAGCACTCTCCACTCTCTGGATATCAGGTCGTACATCATACATTCTATCGACCCATGTGTTATTACCCTTGCACCTGCTACTGTTGCATGTACAGCTATATCATAGTTGCAGCTGTGACTCCTTTGCATCGATGATTATTGTACACACTTAGTACGGGATCAATTTTTGGGGTCCTGCAAAGGACACCTATATCCAAGAACTTGCAGGTCTGTCACACTGGTACTTTCCGGGCAATGGTTTGGAAAGCAGCAGTGTATTCACCTTTCATGCATGTCTGTCTGTCTATCCATAATAGCTATACAGTGACCTATTTATGTACATGTGTTATATCTACAAGGACATATGTTTGTTTGCTGCGTATATATCTATTACTGTATCGTGTGTATATATATATATATATATATATATATATATATATATGTACATATATACATATGTCCATATATGTCTGTACATTCCTCATTTCATAAATTTCTTTGGTTTAAGTCTGTGGATATATGTGTATACACATATATATATATATATATATATATATATATATATATATATACATATCATACCTTTCAACTGTACAGATTTTCGCAGAATGTACAGATGTTTGCCTTTTATCTTTGGTCCATTTTTCATAACCTTGTGGCTGTCTGGCAAATTAGTGGCATATCATTAAAGACTGACGTTGGAAAATAATGACAAGCATTTGAGGTTACAACTTCATACCCTTCAGAGAATCCATGCTAGTGAAACACCTGTTATTCTATCCACTTTCTATGTTTGTTAGGGCAATATTTGGGAATTGTCTCTATTTGTACCAGTTGTTTTCATGGCTTTGCCCGGTTTCTTACTTTACGGGGTTAACAGGTATGAGCCATATATATATATATATATATATATATATATATATATATATATATATATATATATATATATATATATATATATATATATAAAACGTAGAGAAAACAGCATTCATTTGCTATGCTGTGAGCGGATTACACATGCGCAGGCGCACTTGCATATCCTTATTGTGGGTTACATATGTTTAATAAATATTTGTGCTTACGTGGCCTTTCCTAATTGTGACTGTAACAGTTACACATCTGTATTCCGGTTTACAGACATATGCGAAACACACGTTCACCTTTACATATTTAAATGCGTTTATAGCACACACGCATTCATTACACTTTAAACTTATATGTGCTGTGGTCGTAGTTCAACCGGGACTGCCTTCACATTGGCCGGATGCTGGAACCACTATTCTATTGGTGTACTGCCTCATTGATATGCATACCCATAGTACGTAGCTACATCAACATACACCTCACTGCTTCACTTGCAACACAGGCATCCATTCTCCTGCTGGGAAAAATGCGGTACTACATATTGCACATTCCCTTTTGCCTACTGCTGTGGACCCCAGCTGCATTGTTAATCACTCCAAGGATATGCAGAACACCAAGGCTTATAGTCCTGGCATATACAGGTCTTTGATTGTCAGGGTGTTCATGTAGTGATCTGGGTTTAGGCTTGTCCGCCTGGTGACGGAACTTCCCTGGCTGAGTTCAAATGTCAGACGAAGCACATGGACAGGGAGTTTCTCCCTATTATGAATTTTTACCTGTGTTTACAGACGCAGGTGTTTGGGCACCTTTCAGCAGCTTATTCTGTTGGCAATACATATTATGGGTGGGGTTGTTACAGTCCATACTCCACGGTGAGGGGTGTTCCCATTCACATTTGACGATTTCCTGTATTCAGTCATACAGGGATTATTATTTTGGACATGAAGTGACTACAGGTATGCAGTTGTACATTACACAAATGTGAAAGGTTGTTACTGTAAATATGTACAGAGTGGATCTCTATAATATCCTGTTGTGTTCCGGCACAGCAGTAGCTAATCATTAAAGACTGAAGTCGGAACGTGATGACAGACAGTTGGGTTTCAGACTTTATACTCTTCAGGACATTAATGCCAATGTGCAAACTGTTATTCTATCAAATTTCTATGTTTCTAAGAGCTATCTTTACAAATTGTCCCTACTTTTGGGCCTTTGTCTTACTTTTATTCATGGCTCTGTCCAGATATCTTGCTCACACAGGTTGACAGGTATGGTCGGTCACGCCTGCATACCTTAAGTGTCCCTCACACTTGATCAGGGTTATCCTGTTTATGTCAGTGTCTTCATCACCCTTATGCCATTTGCCACTATGAGAATGTGTGCAATATATTCTCCCGCCTATTCATGTCGGGACACGTGCGTCACAGTTAGGTGTTTTATCCTTGGTAGTAGGTTCTGCATGACCACTTCGGGCTGGACAGTATCATGGACCTCTACTGCACATTCTGACTTGTGTCCAGATATCTACAAGATTGGACATCGTGTCTTCATACCCATTCTACTATTTACACAGGTTAGTTATCCCATGAGGGATATCCCAAAAATTTGACAAGACCAAAACAAGACAGATTCCAAAGATTTTTGTGGCTTTACGAAAATGTGCAGGGGGTTTTACATGCAAGAGATACATGGTTTGCAATCCTGAAACTGCCTAGGGTGACACTACCTACTACATATGTGTAGGGGTCACTATGTGTAGCTGTGTCTTCAACGAACCAGTAGACCAAGTACGGCTGGATTTGGTGGACGTTCTGGTACGGGAGCGGGTTGTGTGATGTGGAGGGGATGCTGGGTAGGCCATTATGCATCCAGGTGTGTTGCATTTGTTATGGCCAGTTCCATCAGGACCAATCTGTGGGTATGTGACGGTGACATATCTATACATTTGTATCGCACATTTCCATATTCATATGTTTGTGGGATTGTGTTCTACACTATGGCCTGTCTGCTTGTCTTGCAGCTGTTTCTACATGTGTTTGCCACAGGTTTTGCTGAGTCACCCCACTGCTTTACTGAGTGCGCCCTGGGTTTTACTAAAACTCGGGCTGTGGCAACAACACTTTTTGGCCTGTATCTTTTAGCTTCTTACTGCATACTATGAACATTAGCACTGGAAGAAGCTACATTTGTGTCTTTCTCATTTGTAAGCATATTTGTGTGCTTTTCTGTGAGTTCATATATCTGAGAAATCTCAATGTCCATACTCAAAGTTAAGTCACTTTCTCAAAGCAAAATCTTTCTCACTGCATCCTCTTTAATATCACTTTTATCAGCCCTCTCTCAGATAACCAAATCTTCACGTTTTAGCCTTATTTCTCAAGTCGGTTATATATGCTGCAAAAGTTTCACCAGGTTTTTGATCTCTTGTATAAAATAAGTGTCTTTCCATTGAAATATTCATTTGAGGGTTACACATTTCTCTAAATTTATGTTATAACACTCAGGGTCTTTTCGCATTTCAGCCTGCACCACAATATGGCGGTCTACCCCCTACCCTGCAAACACAACAGGTGCATACACAAATGAATGCTCTCTTTCAATGGCTTCTGAACCATCTAGATTAAGGATAATAAATAATTTTGTATGTGTGTTTTTGCCAGAAAAATCAGCCTGTATGAGAAATCTTACTCTTGCTCAAACACTTTCCAATTTTCTGTAATATTGTTATCAAACACAAGCAGACTGGGTCTTCAAAATCCTTCTGCCATGCCAACAAATTGCTTTTATTCACTGCGCAAATATGGTCCTTGTAATTATGCTCAAACATTCACACACCAGGCACTTGCAATAATATTCAAATGCACAATAATCTCTTTCAAATTACTTTTGTGAAATAAATGTACTGTAATACTACACACACTGGCCAACACTTTTCATACTTTGAATACTTTGAATAGCTTTAGTTAATGTGAAAAAGCAGTACATTGTGAGAAAAATATGGTCATTTTCCTTTTTTTTAATACATTTTATATGATTCTGATATTGTTTCAAATGTCTTTGCAATTATTTTCAATATTTTATCTATATGTCACAGTTTTGAACAATTTCATTTAATTAGAAATCCATTTTGAACTTTTTTAATGCTTCATTTTATATTTAGGTTCATAGGTTGGTACTAGGCTATTGGCCCTAGGGCCTATACAAGCCTAGCCATAACAATTCCCTGGATATTTCTTCCACAATATCTACTTCCCTGGACCCATATCTAGCAGGGCTACTGAAGTGATCTCTGGGGTGAATTTCCTATCTCCCATCCAGTCATCAAGGTTCCTTTTGAAGAGGGCCAAGGAAAAGCTCTGCTTGACATGTATGGGCAGTCTATTCCAGAATATGGGGAGTCTCTGGGTCAGGAACCTATCCCTCCAGCATGTTTTGTTTATTGTGATGACACTGTTTAGATCCCTGGAGTGTGTGGCTATGAGGGATTGGGATTTCTTTAAGTGGAGCATGTCCAACAGCTCAGGGTTTGACATGGCCTTGTATGTTAAGCTGAGATCACCTCGGAGTAGATGATATGCCACAGAGTATAGCTGGAGTTTTTTTAGACGGTCAGCATAGGGTATCTGGTTTAGGCCTGTGATTCTTTTAGTGAGGCATTTCTGTGGCCTTTCCAGCTGTTGCAGATGTCTTGTGAGGTACATACCAAATGGGACATTGTACTCTATAATGGGTCTAATGAGGGATGAGCACAGTGGGACAATGACCTCCTTTTTTTGTGGATGAAAAGCCCTTAGTGATGAGGTGTGCCACATAGAAGGATTTCCTGACTGTTGTGGCGATGTGGTTATTGAAGGTGAAACCACTGCCCACCTGTGTCCCTAAGTCTCTCATCACACTTTTGATGTTTAGTGTACTGCTACCAATGTGGTAATTCATGGGTACATGTTTTTTCCCATAGGGGATTACTATACATTTCTTGGCATTAAGCTTGAGCCCATGGCATAAACAAATCATTTAAATGAGTTTTTGTACCTGGAAATTCATTTCTGACCTGTTTGGAAGTTGTTTGAGCTGCAGATGATCCACTCATATATATATATATATATATATATATATATATATATATATATATTCTTCCATTACTGACCATGCACCTCATGGTTTTGACTTCGAATCCCATCCTACACCATGTCATTCATTTTGTGTATTCAAATAAGACAACAAGGCTTGTGTGCTCATTTAAGTAGTTTATTACACACAAACACTTCACAATGAATGACTGGAGCATTAAACTTAAATGAACTAACTAACTGACTGACTGCTACACACATACATGCTTTCACTATGGCTGCTCACTCAAAATGGCATTTTTGCTTGCACGTGCTCTGTACTTATATGCAAGTGCCCATAGACTGGAATGCTTCTTAAAGGTACATCACATAGTCTGATCTACAATCCTGCCAATAAGGATGACTGCAATTAGGGATACAGACAATAGGCAAGACGAGGCAGGAATCTGGCAAAAGAACCAAGGTATTGAGAGCAGATAATTAGAGAGGGGAAAGGTAATAGAAAGGGAACTGACCAAGAATTTATTTGGACTGCAGGCTAGAGATTGCCTTCCCTATCAAGGACTGATATTAGAGTATAGGCAAAGAGAAACAAATGAGGGAAATCCTAAGTGAAAGACCAGCATTGGTAGAGTTCTTAGGAGATCTAGAACAGAAGCTGCTGTTAAAAATAATTAGTACAGCATAAAAAGTATTGCATGATGACTATAAGAATCAATCAGAGGAAGTTAGAAAGGATTCGGAAGAGAGATTGGATAAGCAGTTCACAAAGAAACAATGGAGGGATACATGTATGTCTTGCAAATATACAACAAAGTCTAGAAGATTTATGAACTTGGCTTGGAATTGTTTACATAGGTGTTTTTATACCACAAGAAGATTCCAAAGAATATTTCCTCAGGTAGACAGCAAATGTGGGAGGTATGATGGGGAAGGAAGAGATAATTTAGAACTTAGTTTCTGGGATTGCAATGAGTTGACAAATGTTAAAGATTCCCTGCAGACGACTCTGTCAGAGATACTGGGTGAGCAAATTTGTGTAACTATGGAAACTATTTTTTTAAGCTATGATACAGAATTGGAATTGCCTAGACATAGTAAGGCCTTGCTGAATCTAATTATGGTGGCTGCCAAAAAAGCAATTACTAGAAACTGGAAATCAAAATCTAAACCAACTGTACTAGAATTAGTGAATATAGTAACAAAGATAAGAGCAAATTATATAGAAACTTAGAATTGTGGGAACAGTACATGCAAAGGAGGAATGAGATTTAAAAGAAAACAAGATCTGAATGGGCTATGTAATATCTGACTGATGACTGGATAGATTATAAATGATGTATAACATTTGCAACTAAAATCATGTCAATATGGTTTGTTTTTATTTATATAAATGTATGATTGCCTGTGTCATAAGTGCTAATTTAATAAAGTTATCTATTGTTTAATAAAAAAAGATTCAAATATTTTTTGCAGTATATAAAATGAATGAAGGTCAGATTTCATGAATGTTTCTAGTGTATAATAAATCTGTAGTTACCATCATCATCAACTCCGATTATTCCATTTTGTAGATGAAGCTGGGGTATTGTATTAACTGTTAACGTCTCTCTCTATTCAATACCACTCTACTACCTTCTTCAACACTCATGCCTGACTGTCACACAACGTTTCTCACACAAGCCATCCACCTCTTTGCCGGATGCCCTTGTTTCCTCTTGCCCTCTTCAAGTCTGTCCCAAATCTTCTTCACCAGATTGTCTTCTCCTTTTCTGCACATGCCTAAACCACTATAATCTGTTCTCTTAGATCTTTTCTGCAATTGGAGCTACTTTGAGTTCTGCTCTTATGTCCTTTTTCCTTCATCAGTACCACAGTGTGCATCTTACCACCAATCTCAGGCAATTCATCCCCATCACCTCTAGTTTCTTCAAGTGGTCTGCCTTTACTGCCCAGGTTTCTGTATTGTACAGAAGTACTGGTCACTCCACTGTTTTGTACACCTTAGTTTTCAACTACTTTGACATTCCTCTGCCATACACTACCACTGACATTCTGTGCCAGCTGGCTGCAGCCCCTCTGATTCTAGCTTTGCCTCAGGCTTTCCTTTGTCCCAACCACCACCCCCTGATACTTGAAGCTGTTAACCTGTTCCACTATTTTCCCTTCTATAACAATTCTGTCTTCTGATTTTCCCCATTTGCTGCTATTACAACTGTCTCATCAGTACTGAGTTTCATCCTATGTGCCTTCAGTTTTGCATTACTTTCCTTTATCATTTGCTGAAACTCTTGCTCAGAGTCTGCCTGTAATGCCACATCATCTACATACAGCAACTTTGTTGATCTGTCCTCTGACCTGTTTGTTAATGTAGTCCATCACCAGTATGAACAATTTATGGGCTCAGAGCTGAAATCTGATGCACCTCACTTCCACTGGGAACCCCTCTGTAAGACTGAACACTGGTTGGACTTGTGTCATTGGGTCCTTGTTCATAGCATGCACTAATTCTACCAATGCTTTGGGACTTTGAACCATGGCATGACTACCCAAATCACCTTTCTTGGAACCTTGTCATATACTTTCTCCACATCTAGGAATGCCCAGTTGAACTCTTTCATTTCTAGCTTTTTGCCAATATCTGTCTCACTTTAAACATTGAGTCAGTTGTGCCACATCTTGATCTGAATCTACTCATCTCATGTCTTCCTTTTTTCTGCTCTGCATATTCATTTATTAATCACCCTCTCCAGAACTGTCATGCAGTGTGGCAGGAGTTTGATACCTTTGTGCTACTCATGGTTGTGAATATTCCCATTGTTATTGTACCTGACACTAGTATGTTTATTTTCCAGTCATCTGGGATGCTCTTTCCTCTCCATAGTATGAAGAATCTCAGGTCATTTCTTTGTCATATCTGCTGTGACCTCATCTGAGCCTGCTCTTTTACTAGCTTAATTTTCTTAGTGGTGGGCTCCTCTTCTCTCACTGAAGGCTGCATCTGGGTTGATACAACTTCTGCGGGGATTTCTTCATTCAGAAGCTGCTGGAAGTACTCCTTCTATCAGCTTTAGATGTCCTGTGGACTGGTGAGCAGGTTGTTGCTGGTATCTCTTATGCAGGGTGTCAGACGATCTTCTTTATCTCTCTCTCTCTCTCTCTTTGCCTTGCTACCTGATATAACTCTTTGTGCCATTTCCAGAAACTGAGAGAATGCCTCTGATGACTTGTTCTTTGCTACTTTAAATTCTTTCTTTCCTTCTTTCTCTCTCTCTCGCTGTCTCTCTCTCTCTTTGTTAGCCAGTCTTTTCTACCACTTTTTCCTACTCCCCATCTTTCTTTTAATGACTTTCTGGACTTCTGCATTCCCAGAAGGGAAGCCACACAGCAATGGGTTTATACCACCATGAAACAAATTTATGTACGCTTACAAAATTCACAAGCAGTTTTTTGTCTTCCAAACAGACTTTATCAGAATAAAATCGAACAATAACTGGGACCATATTTATACAAAACCAGATAACTGATTTCCAATTAAGTAATTATACAATCCAAAACTTAAAACCACCTTACTCAAAAAGAATAAATACAAATAGAAGAAACTTGTATTCTTTGTAAAAAGCATCTCATTAATTAAAATTATTAAATAAGTAATGTTCAAAATATGGTTTAAAATATATGTTTTTGTGGGGGGGGGGTTGTATTTTTGCAGTACGTACCTTATAACATTTTGAATTTTACAATACAATTCATAAATATATAAAAAATGTATGCATAGATATAAAAATTCACAATGATAAAAAGCTCATCCATTTTTAAAAGGTAAATGAAAGAAACACAGATATTGTAAATTTTACATATTTATGACTATTCCACC
Organism: Protopterus annectens; assembly: GCF_019279795.1. Taxonomy (NCBI): domain Eukaryota; kingdom Metazoa; phylum Chordata; order Ceratodontiformes; family Protopteridae; genus Protopterus; species Protopterus annectens. The sequence goes on along the minus strand of NC_056733.1, from coordinate 1,736,419,262 downwards.
CAGTTTCTAGTCAACTTTATATCAAGAAAATGATTTTAGGGAGCTAGGCAGTCCAGTAGCTGAAGGTATTAGCCGGGTGCCTTGATGCTCTTATTAGTCTAGATAAGAGATTTGTTTGGGAAGGTTCAGGAGTGCGAAATGCTACCAGAGTTTAAAGCCAAGTAAGTGGGGGGGTAGAAGGGTCCAGTAGTGTGCACTCTCAGGACATAGGATTGCTATAGTAGGTTTAAGTACAGTTTATAGACCTGCACTTTTTATTTTCCGTAATTTCTTTAGCTAAATCTTTCCTATCGCAAAGCCAATCAGCTCTTGGGAACATTTTTGGTGGCTGTGTCAAAGTGGTAGAAAGTCAGAGAAGAAGATTTGACTGGCCTGAAAAAAAACTTATTTTCTGTAATTGCTTTAGCTAGATGTTTCCCACTGCAAAGAACATCAGCTCTTCAGAACATTTCTGGCAGCCATGTAGTAGTGGTAAGAATCCAGATAAAAAGATGGGACTGGGCTAAAAAAATGGTGAGCGCACTACTGGAAGAGCTGGGAATGCAAATATCATTGTGTGTTAGGAATGAATGTTTGTTCATAATGAAGCCTCCTATTCTGACCAAACAGAGATTGGAAATATTCTTATAAACAAATTTAGTGCCAACTTCACTCCTTAACATTTTTATTTAAAGCTTCATTATATCTGAATCCCTTTATGTCTGACTCGTCTGGAGAGGTTATTTACTGAAAGTGCTACCCAAGACCAAAAATGATTCTTCTGTGCTACCTGACAATATACTTGTTGCTTAAATACTAGTTTTAAATATACCTTGTAGACAAACTCCTTAAACTGTTTAACCTTAGTTTAACTAGTGGTTTTGTCCCTAATGAGTGGTAGAATACAGTGGTTAGGCCCCTCCAAAAGGGTGGTCTTGCATCCAACCCTTATAATTCCAGCACTATCATACTTACAAGCTTCATTTGCAAAGCCATGGAATTTATTACAGCTGCCTCACTAACAGTTATATCAAGAATCATATTAAACTTGATCCCTAGTTGAATTTGGAAAGGGTAGATCCTGATGCTTTAATCTGGAAATCTACTTTTAAAGGGTTATGGAGGTTGTAGGTTTTGGTTATACAGTGCACATAGTGTATCTTTATCTGGCCTAGGTCACAGACATGATTCCCCATGCTGACCTCATACAGAAGCTAACTGCTTGAAAGATTGACCTCTTTGTGCTAAGATAGATAGATAGAAAACTGGGTGGAAAACAGAACCCATGAAGTGTGAGTTGCAGGTGCTAGTATAAAAGTGACTGGTGATGTCCCTTAGGGTTTGGTGCTGAGACCTCTCCTTTTTTCGTATTGCTTCTCATATCTCCAAGCAGAGATACAAGATCTCTGATTAACAAATGACTGCAAACTAGTGATTATTGTTAAATCACCCTATGACATCCAAACTCTCTATAATGAACTCTACCTAGTAAACTCTTTGTGTACTAAGTACAGGCTCAAACTAAATGCTACAATCTGTAGCATTATCACTTCTGGGTAGACATCCACTCCCCAAATTATACTGTATGGACAACACACCACAGCAAAAAAGAAAGAAAAAAAGAAGAAAAGTAAATGTAGTCGTGGATTTGACCTTTTTTCTCACCATAGCTTCCACCATAATTTGAGCTGTATCATTCTTTCACCAAAACAACCCCCCCTTACACATGTTGTGCTGTATGAAGCACCATATGCAGAATCTGGAGGGCTCCACTTCCCCACCTCTTGACTATTTAGATGGTTGCCTCCATTGGAGCATATGATACCTAATCTCTGGTAATGCTTACACCTGTACCTTTTGCTACCATTCCTAATCTACTACAATTACAATACTACCTGTCGCAACACTCTTTCTAGTCTCTTTCCTTGATTGTTCTGCCCATTACTGAACACCCCCTTTGCACCTCCTTGTCAGCCGTTGTGCATGCCCCTGCCATAATGTTTGCATTAAGAGCCCTACTTCTCTTTCTTTAAAAGCTTTCAGACTGTCTCCTTTCCCAGCTTAGCTATCACAGATCTCACTTCCTGAGTAAGCAGCTAATGTCCATCACTAATAAGCAAAAACAAAAACTCTCAAACTAATAAATCCAAACAAAAAGGAATGGCCGGGAAATAGTCAAATACGAGACACACTTGAAAAGAAACTGTTTAATCTTATCACTTTCATCTGAATAAATCTATTGAATTTCTTGAGACATAAAAATTCCCAATACAGACTAGTTTAAATAGCCCTCCTAATGATGCACGTGACCAAACCAGGAAATTACATCATCAATAATTTAAAACAACTACTCAAAAGTTCAAAAAGCTGTAAATAATTTAATAAAACCAAAAGTAACAATAACATACATATATTAGTCCTATCTTTGCAAAGCTCTCAATTTTAGCAAACACTGTACTGAACATATATAATTTAGGCCAGAAACACTATAGGTGTTTAACCTTACTTGCCACCTTAACTCACTCACCTCCAGTGAATTTCTATTATAGACTGTGACAGGCCAGAACATGAGCCCAAGAAAGACTGATAACACTGATTCAACACATTCTTTCTTTTACATATGACAGTGCTTAACAATATGTATATAGTTTGCATTTAGTATTAAAAGATTTTTCATCTGAAGTGCATAGCTTTATGATGATGATGATGAATCAAGCTTTACTATATTTTGCTTTTATCTAACAAGTGTATTTTGCAGCAGCAATACAATATATATGTTTCCTTTTAGAATGTTTAGATGTATAGCTTCTAAAGTACTACAGTGCCCAGTGTTGCCAGTGATAGTTCATTAAGACAGTTTCCATCTGATTTAGACTCAAAATTTAAAGAGTTAGTTGACAAATGAAGAATCAGCTGATTTGCTTCTTTGCTGTTTTATTCCCCCCCTTGCTTTTGTTACCAATGTTAGAAAATGTTGTAACAAAGACATCATTAAACTTTCCTTATATATTAAGGACCATAGGACTTCTCTACAGAAAGACGGGGCGATTCATAGAGTTATAGATTCATAGACTGTTAATAGGCTAACAACCAGAAGGAGCTTTCTAAGCCTATCTAAGTTTTCCTGATGAGTAATGATATCCTGTATCCAAATAAGACACTGATGCCAGGCATTTATAAGCTACTTCTGTCCATAAAGGACATGGGTGCTAGGCCCAGTGGAAATTTCTTATTCCCCATTCACTGGTCTGCATTGCACTTAAACTGGGTAATAAATGAACTCAGCTTCATATGCATAGGTAGCCTGTTCCATAGGAGGGACAGTCTCTGGGACACATATCTGTCTCACCAGCATGTTCTGTTTGTGTCACAGATAAAATTCAGGTCTCTAGACCTGGTATTTCTGGTACTCTTTGACTTACTGATATTTATGAGATTCATAAGTGTGGGGTTTGTGGATGCCTTGCAAGCCAGGCATAGATCACCCCTCAACTATTTGTAAGAGATTGAGTAGAGAGAAAGGGCATTAAGGAGCTCTGCATAAAGCGTAAAGCATAAAGCAGATTTGTTATGCTTTGTATTCTTTGCACTATTCTCTTGCACCATAGCCAAATTATGGAACTCCCTCCCACCAACAATTACCTCTGTACTATCATGCACCCACTTCAAAACTTTACTAAAAGCGCACCTAAAAACATGCTGGCTATGCCCTTGCAACTCCCACTCTAATATCACCCACCCCATCCAACCACTACCTTTCTTTCCACTCCACTAACTACCTTGATTATAGCAAGCTCAGATGCTCATAAGCCTGGTATTTATACAGCAGGAACTTCTTATTTTAACATTTGTTAATGTCTGTTATGTACTTCACAGATAAAGATTATAGTTGTCTACTGATGTACTATGTTCTTCATCTGTAAATATGTTGTAAGTAATTGCTATGTAAATTGTTAATTGCTATGTAATCCAATGTAACTACTGTCTGTTTATTTTAACTGTGGAGCTTTTCTCCCCGGGCCTCCGCTGAAAATGAACCTACGTCCAGTCGGACACTCCCGGTCAACAAATATAAATAAATTAAAATAAAATAAAATAAAATAAAAATTCTTTTTGTAAGGAACCTCTGAGGTCACTCCAATTGCTGCATATGCCTGGTCAGGTATATACCAAATGGATCTTTGTACTCTGTGATTAGTCTGATAAGGGTGCAGTACAGTTGAATAATGAACTCTTGGGACCTAGATGCCATGCTCTTATTTATAAGCTGCACAACATAAAAGCATTTCCTTACCACTGTGGCCACATGGTGGTCGAAGGTAAGGCTACTGTCTATGTGCATATTCAGATCCCTGACCACTGGGTTGACTCTTAGGAATGTATTATCAACAGGGTAATTAGCCTGGATGGTTGACTTCCCAAAGGGTACATTTATGTATTTCTTAGCATTGAATTTAAGAGCATGGCTTTGACATGATTTGTTAGTCAGAAATAGACCTTCTTGAAGAATGCACAGGAGTCAGTGATAACTCCTAGCTTGCAATCACCTGCAAACTTAGTCAGCATTTGCTTACATTTCAGAGAAATAGATACCAAAAAGGAGCAGACCCAGTACTGAACCCTGGGAGACTCCACTAGTGACTGGACTCGGTGGAGGTGGCCTCCCCAATTTTGACCCCCTCAGTCCTATCAGTTAGCCAGTTGGCTATCCACTGAGCTTTAAAAGGGCTGATACCTAAATTAGGGAGCTTGTCTATAATGTCTGAGTGGGGTGTTGTATCAAAAGCCTTGGCCAGGTCGAGGTAAACTGTGTGCACAGTCTTACCTTCATCCATTGCTGTGGTGACCCTCTCAAAAAAGTCCACCAGATGTAATAAGCATGACCTTCCTTTAACATAGCCAAACTGTGATGGGTCCAGCATTTGCAGGTTACCTGTGTCCTCATTTATTATGTCCATGATGTTTCTTTCCATGGCCTCACATATAACAATTAACATAGCCAAACTGTGATGGGTCCAGCATTTGCAGGTTACCTATGTCCTCATTTATTATGTCCATGATGTTTCTTTCCATGGCCTCACATATAAGGCTGGTAAGACTTAGGAGCCTGTAGTTACCCAGATCAGTGGATGGACCTCCTTTGTGCAGGTAGTAGCCATCTTCCATTCCTTGGGCAAAAACCTCACTGAAGGCTCAAGTTGAAATAGATTCAAGAGAACCAGTAAGGTCATGTTTCATGGCATTTATTAAACATCCTGGGATGTTATCAGGGCCTACTAATGTAGTGTTTTTGGCCTAGGAAAGTGCAATGATGATCTGTTACAAGTAATGGTTGAGGGGGGTTGTGTTATGTGGTACTTGCTTTGGACTATCAGGAAAGAGTTGGGGGGGGGGGGGATTTGAGTTGAACCTGTCAGCCAAAATGTTGGTAATGGCCTCCAGATCAGTGTGGGTGATATCATTTACAAAAAGTTCTGCACATTGCTGTGCATTTCCTCTGAGATTATAACTGAACTGTAGAAACATTTGTGATTTTCCTTTGACTGAGAAGCTTCTTCAAATTTAGCCTTTGAAGTATTAATGAACACTTTTAGTTGCTTGTTTAGATTGGTCAGGTGGCTTTTAATATATGCATATGCCTTTGTTCCTCCTACCCTTGGCCAAGAAATGTGAGCTGCGTGGATTTGGCTACTGCATACAAAATTAAGAGCAACAAATGGAAAAGTGCAAATGTATTACTCTATTTTTTATAGCTCACAATTCCAGAATAAAACACTGTATCACAAAACTGCATTGCAGTTTGATGACAGTTTTTGCCAGTTTCAGGAGACAGTAACAGCTTATAAAATATGCTTCATTTTGCAAGAAACTATTGCTCTAACAGATTCCAAACAAATTCAACATTCATTGCAAGAAAAAAAGTTTAGTTCTTAAAAAAGAAAAGTACAAACTTAATAACATTTTTTTTGCAAAAGATGACCCAAGAAATCTGAGAATGTCAGTGTCATTTAATGAAACCATTAAAGAAGGGGATGATGTTGAATTCAACTGCTCAGCAATTTCCAATCCAAAAATTTCAAGTTATAAATGGTCTTGGGTGGAAGAGGATAATTCTTCTATCATACTGAATTCCAGCTCAAATCAGTTGCAACTATTTTCAGTGTCCCGATGGAAAAGTGGGAAATATCGTTACGAAGCAAAAGATGTGATCGGTACCAGCATGTCAGAAACATATCTCAATGTTTAATGTAAGTCTCACCTGCTACATATGTAGAGCACCTGATATGAAATGCAAATATCATTGCTAATCTATGGAAAGTTCTTAATTTTCTCCTGCTTTTCTTCTTGTTCCTGGATGTCTATCCTTTCCTCCTCACTTTTTCAGGTTAATGGTATAATCCTATTAATGTATTTTTGCAATTCCTCCTTTAACTTTGCAATTCTCCCTGAAGTGATATGCAGTCACTTACTCTAAACCGCATTTATTCATGTACCTTTCTCTGGTCCATCTCCCTTCTTCTGTGCTGTAGCTGCTCAGTGTATTTCTTGATTTTCTGTTTTCTTGGGCACTCGCTATTAGCATTGCGACACTTCTTAAAAAAAAAAAAAAAAAAAACAGCTGCCTTACCCATTTGTCCTAGCATCTTCCAGAGTTTCTTCTGGCTATTCTTATCACCTTTACCAACTCTTCAAAGAGGTTCCTTGTTCTACATGCATCAAAATGCCGCTAACTCTAATTACTGATTAATCCACCTCATGTCTTGCTCAGTTTATGGTCTCATGATGAATTTATTGTGATCTTATCCCTTATGCCCCACTTACCTAGAATCTTGATTACCTTGTTGTCTTTCATAGGTAGGTATTAGGCTATTGGCCCTAGGGATTATATAAATCTAGCCAAAAAGGTACCCTGGCTTTCGCCACCCAAGAAAATTATTTTCCCATGCCCTTGTCGAGCAGAGCCACAGAAGTGATCCCCGGGGTGAATTTCCTATCTCCCATCCAACCATCAAGATTTTTCTTGAAGAGTGCTAATGAGGAGCTTTGTTTGATATAGATAGGTAGTTTTTCCAGAGTATGGAAAGTCTCTGGGACAGGAATCTATCACTCCAGCATGTTCTGTTTATTGTTGTGACAAGGTTTATGTCCCTAGAGCGTGTAGCTTGGAGGGATTGGGATTTCTTGAAGTGAAACATGTCCAAAAGCTCTGGGTTTGACATAGCTTTGTATGTTTGGCAGAGATCGTCTCTGAGTAGGCGATATGCGTGGAGTAAAGCTGGAGTTTTTTTGAGACAGTCTGCATAGGGCATCTGTTTGAGGCAAGTAATCCTCTTTGTGATGTATTTCTGTGGCCTTTCCAGTTGTTGTAGATGTCTTGTGAGGTACATACCAAAAGGGGCACTGTATTCTATAATGGGTCTAATGAGTGATAAGTAGAGGGGAACAATGACCTCTTTTTTCCTGGATGAGAAATCTTTTGTGATGAGGTGTGCCATGTAGAAGGATTTCCTGACTACTGTGGCAATGTGATTATCAAAGGAGAGATTACTGTTCACCTGTGTCCCAAGGTCTCTTATCACACTTTTGGTGTTAAGTAGACTACTGCCTATGTGGTAGTTCATGGGTACAGTGTTTTTACCAAAAGGGATGACAATGACACTTTTTGGCATTGAGCTTGAGGCCATGGCTTTGACACCAGGCATCTGTCTCCGTGAGGCCCTTTTGTAGGATGTCCACATTGTTAGGAGTTTTGATTATGGCTCCTAGTTTGCAGTCATTAGTGAACTTCATTAGCCAAAGACCTTCTGTGTTAGCCTGTACTTTGAAGAAGTAGATACCACACAGGAGAGGACCCAGGACTGAACCCTGTGGTACTCCACTTGTCACTGGTCTGAAGTCAGATTTGGAGTCTGCTACTTTCACAGTGTGGGTTCTGTCAGTGAGACAGTTGGCAACCCATCTTGTGACATAGGGATTTATACCTAGTTTAATGAGTTTATCTATAATTCCAGAGTGGGGGATGGTGTCTAAAGCCTTGGCGAGATCTAGATAGGCTGTGTGAATCACCTTACCCTCATTTACGGCTTTGGTGACCGCTTCAAATAAGTCTATCAGGTTTAGGAGACATGATCTGCCTTTTACAAACCCAAACTGGGTGGGGTCCACAGTTTGGAGATTACCAGTGTCATGGTTTATAAGTTCCATGATGACACATTCCATTGCCTTGCAGACCAGGCTCGTCAGGCTAATGGGGTGGTAGTAGTTCCTGGGGTCCGTGGTGACTCCCCCTTTGTGGATTGGGATGACCATTGCTGTGTGCCATTCAGTGGGCACAAAGCCTGAGGTAAGGCTATGACTGAACATGGTACTTAGGTGGGGTGCCAGTTCGTTCTGTGGTTCTTGTAGAACGCAGCCTGGGATGTTGTCAGGTCCCATGGATGTTGTGTTCTTGGCTTTGGAGAGTGTGGTTTTTACCAGTGCAGCCATGATTACAGGAACTTTGCATTCTTCCAGTATAGAGATGGGCCCTTTAGGGGGTGAGAGGGGGGCAAAGTTAGCACTGAACCTATCTGCCAAGATGTTGGCAATATCAGTTGGTTTTGTATATTTAGTGCCATTGTGCTGTAACTCAGAGCAGATCTGAGTGTTGCCATTGATATTATTGAATAGCTATAGAATGTGTTTGTGGTTATCTTTAGAATCAGTGGCAATTTTGTTTTTGTAACTAGCTTTGGAGGATTTTATGAGGGATCTCAGCTTCTTACTGAGGCTGACCAGGGAGTTCCTCCAATCATGGGATTTTATTCTTTTTTGCAACAGTTTCTTTCTTCTGTTGTAGAGTTTGTTTATGGCATGGGACCACCAGATTGGCTTCCTTTTTTGGAGGATAGCATCTTGGTTCTGTTAGGGATTGCACGATCCATGCACTCATGTAAGTGCTTATAAAGTGCATTTGTGTAGGATTCAGCAGTCATACCTCTATTCTCCATCTACATGTGTGTCCAGACATTTGCCACTTCTGTCTTAAGAAGCATGAAGTTGGTTTTGGAGAAAATTTTTATGGTGGTTTCCCTAATGGGGGGCGGGGGTGGGATGTGGTTGTCTAGGGTGATTAGCTTGTGGTTGGATCTGACCAATGATGAACTTACCTGTGGTATGGAACACTGGTTGCCCATCTTGTTAATGACCATGTCTAGGATATTGCTACCACTGATGGAGATATGGATAAGTTGATTCAAGACATTTGAATTTATGAATTCCAGAAAACGTTGAGAAAAAGAGTTGGTACATGAGTAGTTTTCCCAGTTAATGCTGGGGTAGTTGAAATTGCCCATTATTAGGGTGTTAGGTTGTACCCTAATATTTTCCAGTGTATCAAGAAATGAGGAGTGGGAATTGTGGGGCATGGTGGGGGATCTGTAGCAAGCTACACTTTGGATTGTGGTCTTGCCCAGAGTTAATTGCACTTGGACAATGTCGGATGAATTATGCTGAGCACCTAGCCTGGAGGTTTGGATATCCTTAATGAATATGGACATGCCTCCCCCTTTAGTGTTTCGGTCCAGGTTAGGTGGCCGAAAGGTGTGGTATGAATTATAGCCTGGTAATGCAGGGGTGCTTTCTGTAGCCTTGGACCAGGTCTCTGTCACTACACAGATGTCGATGTTCTCCATTTTAAGGAGTGCCTTGTGTGAGTGCATTTTGAGGTTTACACTTCTAGCATTGAGTAGCATTACCCTCAGATTTTGCTTGCTTGTACCTGTTACAGTGGTGAATTTGTCATTTGAACCTTGCCTAAAAATGGCACTATAGGGGTGGCAAGACCCTTAGCAAGTATCCAGAATCCCAAGGCCGACAGGTGCAGGCCATCTCTGGCAAAGCATCATGGTCTGTTGCTCATGTCATCCCAGGCAGACAGATACTGGATTCCCTTAGAATGACACCAGAAGCTTAGCCAATTGTTGAAGTCAATTATTTTGTTCTTGTACTGTGGTATCATTCTGGGTGATGGCAGGATGCTACTCAGGGTTAGGGTCATACCTGCCTGGTTTGCAAGATCTGAAAGCTCCTCCATATCTCTTTTCATGTAGTCCAGGGAGGTACATCTCAGGTCATTCACACCAACATGTACAATGACAGAGTCATATTTGCACTTGTTGTGAAGTGACCTGAGTGTGTGTGGTATGTGGCAGATCCTGGCACCCGACAGGCAGCTGACAGTAACTTTCTCCTTGTTCAGCCTGGTGAGTGGAACATCAGTGTGCCTGACTACAGAGTCACCTATGACTAGAGTGTTGGGTATGTTGTTATGCCTTATCAGCTGAGGTTGAGTGGCACACTGAGTTTGTGGGCTATGTGTCTTTTGGGTTGTGTTGGGGGTGGAGGTTGCTTGTGTTTCTGCTTTCGAGGTCCCTGTTGCTTGGGTAGATTTTTGAGAGCCTCCACGAATGTAGGTGTGTGTTTTGTGTTTCTATGTGTGTGTTTTGGTGGTGTAAATTTTGAGGGACTATGTGATGAGTGTGGTGTGGTGCAAGTGTTCACCTTCTCCTCTTGATTGTCTATTCCAGTCTTGGGTGAAGAGAACTTTGCTTCCCGTTTGACTATCTAAGTGCATCTCTCACAGGTTGTAGTGTTGGGTGGTAGAAGGAGAGGGTTGTCTGTATACATGAGGCAATTTCTGCATTTCCTCAAGATGCCCAGATTCATCAGGTAGACAGGAGAAAGCTCCGGGAGCTGACCTTTAGACATGCCTAGATAGCTGCTTATTTATTAAATACTAAAAACTATTTTCCTCTAGACAAGTGAGGAACGTTGAGTGCTGTAGTAATTTGTAGCTTATTTATTGCTTACAATGAATTCTGAACAAGTGCTGAACTCAAAGAAACAGATTTGATTGCTAAAACTAAAACTGGCTAGTTTCAAGGGAAAAGTCAAAGAGCAGACTTTATGGCGCCGGGAATACTTTAACCCTAGCTAAGTGGCAATGCATAATTTTTTTTTTTTTAGATAAGCTACCTAGTGCTTACCACTCCCACTGATAAGCTAGAAGGCTTCCCTTCAACACAGAAAGGCTTCGGGTCTCAGAAATGTATAAACAGTCCTGGATGCAGCAAATCTGTATCTGGACTAGATTTCTTACAGTAAAGGCAGGAAACAAGCTTAGAATATTTTTGGTAAAGTGGAAAGGGAGAAAGGAGGAGCAGAAGATAATTTAAGGTTAAGAAACTAAGTGGGTTGGCCTTCTCAAATGTTCTCCCTGTATTAGGTAGAATGAGGTAATGACACTAGACTTGGAGTAGTGTCCCAGATCAAATTTACAGTAGGGGTTGGTAACTGCAAAGCCACCAAGTATAAGAACAGGATACCAATAGGGAGGGAGGGTGGAAAACAAAAATCAGAATAAACAAACCCAAACAGATGCTTAACAACTGTAGAAAAATTCTAGTTAATACCTCACATACAGTGTAACTAGCAAGAAAAGTATGCAGCAGACAATAAAGGTTCTATAAATAACTCATAAAATAAGCAAAAAACAAAATATTAATGTTATATATCACAGATCAGTTTGCTCAGTGCCCTTCCTCCAATTAGCTCAGTATAAAATGGCAGAAACACTCACAAGTTAACTTCTTAAGTAACAAAGTTGAAACCTGAAACAACTTTAAAAAAGCTGGAAAGAACCAATAAAGTGCTTAGTTCAAGCCGTAGTCCAGGTAACCCGAATCAGCCAATGACCATAAATACTTCACTGAAATGCTATACTGGCTTTGGCTAAACTAAGATGGCCTGGAACATTTGCTCAGACCTACAGCCTCTACCAACAAACAACTAGGCCCAAAACACAAGCCTGAATATGGACAACGCTACAGCTATCCACACTACTTAGGTAGAAAAAACTGTAGAAATGTTTAAACAGATAAAGGAGCAAGGAGACTCTAAAGAATGCTTTTAACTGCAAACAATTAAGTTATATGATACACTCCTTGGCAGGAAATCAGAACAAACAAACCCAAACAGATGTTTAAAAATTGTAGAAAATTTCTAGTTAATACCTCACACACAGTGAAACTAGCTAGAAACATATGCAACAGACAATAAAAGTGTTATAAATAACATGTAAAAATAAGCAAAAACAGGATACTTAATGTTATATATCACAGATCAGTTTGCTCAGTGCCCTTCCTCTGATTAGCTCAGTGTGAAATGGCAGAAACACTCACAAGTTAACTTCTTAAGTAACAAAGTTGAAACCTGAAACAACTTTAAAAAAAGCTCAAAAGAACCAATGAGGTGGTTACTTCAAGCCATAGTCCAGGTAACCCCAATCAGCCAATGATCATAAACACTTCACTCTCACTGAAATAATATACTGGCTTTGGCTAAACTAAGATGGCCTTTAACATGTGATCATACACAAAGCCTCTACCAACAAACAACTAGGCCCAAAACACAGGCTTGAATATGAATAATGCTACAACTATCCACACAACTTAGGTAGAAAAAATTGCAGAAATGTTTAAACAGATAAAGGAGCAAGGAGACGCTAGAGAATGATTTAAGCTGCAAACAATTAAGTTATATGATAACTCTCTGGCAGGAAATTAGAATAAAGAAACCCAAACAGATGCTTAACAGTTGTAGAACATTTCTAGTTAATACCTCACACACAGTGAAACCAGCTAGAAAAGTATGCAGCAGACAATAAAAGTGTTATAAATAACATGTAAAAATAAGCAAAAACAGGATACTTAATGTTATATATCACATATCAGTTCACTGTGAAATGGTAGAGACACTCACAAGTTAACTTCTTAAGTAACAAAGTTGAACCCTGAAAGAACTTTAAAAAAAAAAGCTCGAAAGACCCAATGAGGTGCTTACTCCAAGCCGTAGCCCAGGTATCCCCAATCAGCCAATGACCATAAACACTTCACTATCACTGAAATGTTATACTGGCTTTGGCTAAACTAAGATGGCCTGGAACATGTGCTCAAACACACAGCCTCTACCAACAAACAACTAGGCTCAAAACACGAGTCTGAATATGGACAATGCTACAACAACCCACACTACTTAGGTAGAAAATACTGCAGAAATGTTTAAACAGATAAAGGAGCAAGGAGACTCTAGAGAATGCTTTTAACTGCAAACAATTAAGTTTTATGACACACTCCTTGGCAGGAAATCAGAACAAACAAACCCAAACAAATGTTTAAAAATTGTAGAAAATTTCTAGTTAATACCTCACACAAAGTGAAACTAGCTAGAAAAGTATGCAGCAGGCAATAAAAGTGCTATTAATAACAAGTAAAAATAAACAAAAAACAGGATACTTAATGTTATATATCACAGATCAGTTTGCTCAGTGCCCTTCCTCCAATTAGCTCAGTGTGAAATGGCAGAAACACTCACAAGTTAACTTCTTAAGTAACAAAGTTGAATTCTGAAACAACTTTAATAAAAAAGCTCGAAATAACTAATGAGGTGCTTACTCCAAGGTGTAGTCCAGGTAACCCCAATCAGCTAATGACCATAAACACTTCACTCTCACTGAAATGCTATACTGGCTTTGCCTAAACTAAGATGGCCTGGAACATGTGCTCAGGCACACAGCCTCTACCAACAAACAACTAGGCCCAAAACACAAGCCTGAATAAGGACAATGCTACAACTACCCACACTACTTAGGCAGAAAAAACTGCAGAAATGTTTAAACAGGTAAAGGAGCAAGGAGACTCTAGAGAATGCTTTTAACTGCAAGCAATTAAGTTGCATGATACACTCCTTGAAAGGAAATCAGAACAAACAAACCCAAACAGATGCTTAACAATTGTAGAAAATTTCTAGTTAATACTTCACACACAGTGAAACTAGCTAGAAAAGTATGCAACAGACAATAAAAGTGCTATAAATAACTCATAAAAATAAGCAAGAAACAAGATACTTAATGTTATATATCACAGATCAGTTTGTTCAGTGCCCTTTCTCCGAAGATCAACTCTAATCTTCCTTAGCTATGCATAGCCAGTCCATGTCCTGTCCAGTGACACTGCCCCTCCATTTCTTAGTCGCAGTTTTAGTGCATGCATCTTTATTTCCATGACTTCTTCAGCTGTTATGTTTTCCTGCTGTCTTGTTTCTTTCTGCAAAATATTTTGTTTTCTACTTCTTCCTCCTGCCAATGTGCCTAAGGAGATATTTTGTTCTTTCTCCTTGATGGCCAACGGTTCTTCCCCCATATTCCCTTCTTCCACTTACAATCTTGCATGTGTAACCCTGACCACATTTGTGTCCTGGATCCTAATGGTTCCAGCACTATGAGTAGATGAAATCAAAGGCACTGAGGATTGTAATCCCTGAACTGCATTTGCCAAAGATATCTTGAAAAAAGCTTTTTCAAGTGCTTTTGCTGGGGGACAATACCCCACACATACCTCCTGAACTTATATATAACAACTCCATGGCCATACCAACATGAAGAAAAGGGAAATTCCTCCAAAAACAGGAGGACAACTGACGACAATGATTTCCTATGGAGAAACTTCATTCATTGGCGAGTTGAACCTCAGTCAGTCAGAACTCAAGAGTTAAGTTTCATCCACAATGAGGTTACCAGATCCCTAAATATTTCACTGGTTCAGATTTCTTCAGCATTATCATAAACTACATTTGCACAGTTTGTGTTTTCACTGATGAGACGTCAGTATTCTAGCAGCTACTAATACTGCCTCTTTATCTTCTTCAGGTAGTGTACCTTCTTTGCCAGAATGCAAGTCCTCCTGCAGGAACTGTTTTCACCCCTCACCACCATTTCAAATGTAGAAAACTTCATCCATTCAAGGTCCTTTTCTTTATTCCAACTTGTATTTGTTACTTGTTTTACTGATATATCACGGTTTGCCTTTAGTTTTTCTGTTTCGCAACAATTGGTTAAGGATGTGCAAGGCAGGGTTTTATACGTGCATCTTGACATTTGTGAATTAAAGTGGCAATTGCATCTGGATGCAACTAATTTCCCAGGTATAAATGACAATGTGAGTATTTTTGCTTTGTTGAAATTGAAATACATTTTAGGGTAGGTACCCAAGTTTTTAAAAGGGTTGTCTTACATATTTTAATGCATATAATTTTGTATTGTATATTTTTTATTGTGTCTTTATATGGTATATCATGATGTCATTATTTAATGTGTCATTAAAATTGTTAAGTAGGAAGGGCGTGGGTATTTAATGGTTGGAATTTTAGCATTATGTTGTTCTGAGGAAGTCATAACAGTGTTTGGATGAAAGTGCTAAACCTATTGGTAAAGACTGCTTTTGGTTGACAATAAACACTTGGAATTCAGTTGTTGTGGCCAGTGGTTCTTTTGTTGTTGCTGTTGGACTCTTAGTTACTTTGTTTGACAAGAAACCTCCCAGAAAAATTCATAAAGCTACAGTCCCAGGACAAAAATAGCTCCAAAAAACAAAATAAATCACAATTCCATTTGGTGCTTGAAATAATTATAAAATAACAAATCATACAAACCTGCTAGCATACTTTCCTAAAGAAAGATGAGGTCAAAGTCAAAGTAAACTTTATTGTCATTTTAGCCTACAGATGTGCAGTCTAAATGAAATTGCATGCATCAGGCTCGAATTGAGAAGCCATATACATGCCTACAATAACACATACAATGGACATGGATTCATTATTTCACATAGACAGGTTATTCTACTACATATTACCACAGTTTACCTTATCTATAATTTTCAGCAGTTGAAAGATTTCTTATTGCACAAGTTCCTATTGCACTGTGTGATTTACACATGAATAAGAGGATCTAGTTAGTATAATATTGCACATTCATTGCTATCTATGTATTGTTCATGTTTAGAATCCAAAGTGTCTCTCATTTATTGCACCAAAAGAGATGGCTGTCCCATATCTTGTTAGTGTCCGGCTTCCTTGAGGTTATTAAACCAAAAATAAAGTATCCGGCACAACCAAATGTCGTTCAACACAAGAACAGAATGTAAAATATAACAGAAGAGTGACCAGCACAGCTGCACTAAAAGTAATAATTTATTAAACAAAATTTAAACAGTAAGCACTTTCATGTATAAGCACTTCTTCAAACTGAATTCCCATAAAACACAAAACATCTTAAATACACTTATATAATTAAAACCATCAAGTAAAATAAGTAAAACCTATAAAACAGTTACCATAGGAACGATCTAATGCTTAGTCTTACGTGTATTCAAATAAGGTGTAAGTGAAGTATTTTCATTCAAGCCGAACTGCCTGTCTGCTTGTAAAGTGATAATCCATTTCAACTCATTATTTTCAGTTTTGTATGATTAATAAAACTGAAAATAAAGAGTTACTATGGTATCTAATTGTTTTATAGGTTACAGGTGATTGCCAGAGTTTAAGAGTCTCACCATCTGAGGGAAGAAGCTGTTTCTGAACTTGGATATTTTACAGTGCACATTGCAGTATCTTCTGCCTGATGACAAGCATGTGAACAGTTCCTAGGCAGGGTGTGCAGGATCCTTGATTGTTTTTATAGCCATGTTGTGACATTATGCTGTGTATAACTCCTGTAGTGCTAGATGTTTGGAGCCCGTTATCATCTCTGCCACTTTCACTATCCTTTGTAGGGCTTTTAGGTCTGAAACGCAGCAGCTCCCATACCACACTGAAAAGTTACACTTTAGGATACTTTCTATGGTACCCCTGTAGAAGGTGGACAGGATAGTGGGGTGGTAGACTCGCTTTCCTCACTCCCCTCAGGAATATGTTAATGAGCCTTCTTTACTATATGACTGGTGTTTTTGTTGACTAAGCTAGATCTTCCACAATGTGAACCCCCAAGACTTTTGTGCTCATTACTCTTTTCACCATCTCGCCATTAATCATGAGAGGAGCATGAGCTGGTTGTGTTTTCCTAAAGTCCATTATGATCGCCTTTGTTTTGTTGACTTTAAGGTCAAGGATGCACTTGGCACACCAGTCAATCAGTGTCCTCACTTCCTCCCTATAGTCTTTTTCATCTTCATTACTGATGAGGCCCATGGCTGTAGTGTAATCTGCAAACTTGATGATGTGGTTGGTGTTGAGTCAAGTTTTACAGTCGTGGGTTAGTACAGTAAACAGTAGTGGATTCAACACACAGCCTTGAGGTACTCCTTTGTTGATTGTGATACTTTTTAAAGAGTTATTGCCTACACATACCCTTTGAAATATTTCAGTCAAGAAGTCCAGGATCCAGTCGCACATATGAGCGTTGATACCTAGGTGAACAAATTTTTTCACTAGCTGTTGTGGGATGACAGTTTTGAATATTGAAGTGAACTCAATAAACAGCATTCTGACATTGCTGTCCTTGTTCTCAATGTGTGCCAATGAGAGATGCAGTGCAACTGAAATGACATCTGATGTGGATTGATTGGCACAATATGTGAACTAGGTTGCATCTACTGCCACTGGAAGGTTTGCTGTCAGGTGTCTTTTGACTAACCTTTCAAAGCTTTTCATAAATGAGGATGTGATTGCTATGGAGATGATTCCTTTGGCAGTGGAATAATATCTATTGTTATGAAGCATTTGGGTATCTTCACTTGACCTAGGGAGATGTTAAATATATCAATGAGTGCAGTTCTTAGTTGTTCAGCACAGTCCTTTAACACCTTTCTCATGGTTTTGTCCAGTCCTGCAGCCTTCCTAGGGTTCACCTGCTGTAGAGTCCTCTTCACCTGTATTGAATTTAGGTTGAGCACTTTATCTCCTGTGTCTTTAGTGTGTTTCACTGCCTTGGAGCTGTTCCTCTTCTCAAACCTGCAGAAAAAAAGTGATCAGCTATCAAGGAATTCTGTGTTGTCCTCGTACTGGGCTGACAGGGGTATGTATTCAGTTATGGTTTTTTTGCCCTGCCACATGCACCTGAGGTCTTTCATGTCAGTGAAGTGGTTCTGGATTTTCTTTCCATAGGCCCTTTTTGCTTCCTTTATCCCTCTCTTCAGGTTTGCCCTTGCCATACTGACAGCTTCCTTGTCTTTTGATTTGAATGCCACATTACATTTCTTCAGAAGCTCAAATACTTTGTTGATGAACCAGGGTTTTTGGTTGACTCTTATGATGATGTTTCTGTTGAAGGTCACATCATCTATGCATTTAGATATATATGCCATCACAGTTTCTGTGTATTTGTCCAAGTTAATGTGTAGATCAGCTGTTGCAGCCTCCTTTTATATATGCTCCAGTTCGTATTTTCAAAGTAATCTTGGAGTGCTGTGATTGCTCCATTTGGCTATACCCTGATTTGCTTCACAGTGGGTTTTTTCCTGATTAATGCAGGTTTGTATGCTGGCATTAGCTTGATGGTGAGGTGGTCTGAGCTGCCCAAGTGTGGGTATCGCTTTGCTTTATATGCCATCCTGATATTGGTGTATACCTTGTCCAAGATGTTGTTACCCCTTGTTGCAAATCTCACATGCTGGTAGTAGATGGGTAATATTGACCACAGATCTGCCTGGTTTAAAATCCTTGCAATAATGTGTGCAGATTCTGGGTTCTTATTCTGCAGCTCACATATTGAGTTATGCAGCATAGCCAGTGCCTCTTTAGTGTTTGCACTTGGTGGGATATATACCACTATGATACTGACACCATTGAACTCTCTAGGCAGATAAAAAGGTCTACATCGCTAAGAACTCTATGCTTTCAGAGGAAGGGATAAGGGCAGTCTCACAGTTTACAGACCAACTATTGTTTACATACATGCAGACTTCACATCCTCTAGATCTCCCACTTAGTGCTTGATCTCTGTCTGCACGAAAAAGACTGAGCCCTTCCAGCTGAACAGTACTGTCAATAATGTTACCATGCAGCTCAGTTTCTGTAAACATAAGAACACAAGTATTTCTCACCTTGCTTTTTGATGTTATTTTCAGCCTTATGTAGTCCCATCTTATTATCCAGAGAGCGCACGTTTGCTAGAAGTAAGGATGGTAATGCAGGCCCGAAAGGATTTGCCTTCAGTCTGGCAGAGATTCCAGCCCTTGAGCCTCTTTTCCTGGATTTTTCACATCTTTTCCTCTCAATCTTTTTTCCAGTGTGTTGTGGAAGCTCTTTTAACCTGTTTGAGGCACTTTCAGCCATGTTGTGTAAGAATACCAGGCTTGTGGAGTAATATCATACCTCTCAACTGTCCCTGATTTTCAGGGACGTCCGTGATTTTGACTTAGATTTTAACTCTGTCCCTCTTAATCTCTCCTAAAACTAGTGACTTTTGTAGGAAAGGTGGCGAATTACACAATGAATAATGACAATAATTAAGAGTTATAAACTTCTTTTACTTCAGAAATGTGTATTAATTCATATGCTCTGATTCTGTCAATGTTTCAAGTTACTAGCACTAATATTTTAAAAGGGTCCTTGATTTTTTCTTGACTTGTCCCTGATTCTGTTGAAATTTGCCCCCAGTTGGTTGAGAGGTCTGTTGAGTATAGAATTTATTGTAGGCCCCACAGACTGTGTAGAGAGCAGTTCAGCTGCACAGCAAGCTTTGTTGCTTGACGTCCAGTAAGTTCTCTGTACTGTAAGTAACCGTATCCTCATTTATAGCCTCAAAAAAGCCTTTTCTGTTTTTTTAACTAGAAAAGAAGACAAATAATGCACATTTCTCTGTTGAGCCGACGCAGCCATAGCCTCACAGAGTGCTGCCATTTTTTTTTTTTAATAGATGTGTTATATATTCCAAAATTTAGCAGTTTTGATTGATTTGTTGTTCTAGTGACAGTTACATATCCTCATTTTTTATTGTAATTTTGTATAAAGGCTGTGGTGGTGCAGTGGTTAGCATTGTTTCCGCATCATAAGAGGTTCTCTGGTTCGATTCTTGCCTGGAGTGCCTTTTTTGCAGAGTCTGCATGTCCTCCCAGCGTTCAAGTGAATTTAAAGACAAGTAGATAGTTGTGTGTGGGTGTGCCATCCTTGAAGGTAGGGAGCTGGGCTGGCTACTCAACACCGTAAAAACTCACTGCCAATCATTAGCGGACCAGAGTTCTACTATGGAGACCCCTAACCAGGAAAAGCCAAAAGAAGACTTCTATTAAATTACATTTGAGATTCTTTTTGCCTTCAGTAACTGATTTAGTCCTTGGAGTATTTACTTTCTGAATACTAAAATAAATACCAGTCTACAAAGGAATTTTTCCCCACATTCTTATCCACATCTCTTGTGTTACTTCTTTCTATTTTCCAATAACTCCATTTTCCCTTTTTCTGCCTGACACTGCCTGGTATTTTTTTCCACAAATGTCTTTATACATAAATTCTCTAGTTGCTAGTAGGATATTGTCAACCATTGCATTCAAACAACACCCAGTGGTGGATCCAGAGCAGCTATGGATGGGGGGAGGGGTGCCTCTGCCTAAAATCAGATGTCAGCAGTTATCCAGTACTTGACAGTCTCACATCTTGGTACATTTATCCCTCATGTTCTTTTCATGTTCTGTATATTTCGAAATATACATATGAAGCTATAAGCACTGAACTGAAGAAAGCAAAAAAAAAATGTTCATACAGACAGCATTTATAATACAAAGTATTCACTTTAGTCAGAAGTGATTTCTTATTTCACTTACCCCCTTACCCCCCCTAAACCTCTCCAGTCTGCTCACACCATCTGGATGACATCATCCTGTATTTCCATATCTTGAGCAAAGATGGCAACAGGTATATGCTTCCACCAATATCTGCTTTGATCCTGCCAGGATTAAAGAAAATAATAAAACTTACCTCCTGTAATCCACAACACAGAAACTCACAAAAAGACTCATCCCAGCTTTTTCTGACCTTAAACCTCTCACACATATGTTACATACATTGAGGCTTTATTCAGAAATATAGTTTGGCCCAGAGCCAGAGCTGGATCATGGCAGATGGGGCCATAGGCAGGTAATAGACTGCGGTCTTGCCAGAGCAATCCCTCCTGCAGCAGTCCCCTCCCCCTCACAGCAGCCCCCTCTCCAGCCAATTTAGTGTTCTATTACTTGGCTATTTCTCCCCAGTTACTATGAACACTGTTCAAACCTGTCAATGTGTGTATTGTTTTCTTATTTACTTCTATAATGATTAGAGATGGGGAAATAAAATAGCACAAACAGCGACAGCCACTTGCTCAACAAACAATATAGTCTCACAATGAAAACATATTAAACACGAGCAGTAAACTCTTTTGCCCTTGAGATTCATATTCATTGAAAGGACATTAAAACCCACATTAAAAAAAAATGCATCTGGCCAGTAGAGAGTTACGTCTACCTTTGGGCAGTTTTCAAACCATAGGCTACTTGCGCACATTTCTAGGGTCATACATATATGTATGTGCTCTTTGATTCACCTTCTTGATTGTATTAAATTATATTCCTTAACAATACAGCACCACTTGTTAGAAAGTGTTTTAAATTTGTAGTTTTGAACATTATTCTAGTAAGCAATGAAACAAAATCTATGAACCAATAATGACAAAACTAACCATTTCAGAAAATTCCAACCATAAAAGGCCACTTAAGCTTCTGTCATTACTGTACACCAGTATCAGTAAATATGCACCATCTCTGCAGAAGTAAAAGTCATCCAAATAATGGCACATTAAAGAGATCTGTAACTAATGAAGAGGTTACTACTGGCAAGCAACGTTACATTTCAGTGTTTCATCTACAAATTCAGTGCCTGCTGCCCTTACACATTGAAAAGAGACTTAGCATGAGCAACAGTAAAGCTCTCTTTCCTTGAAATTCACAGTCCCATAAAAATGCACGGAAACTCATAATCCCTTGAAAATGGACTGAAACTGAAACTCACAATTCCTTCAGCAGTCTGGTAGTTGATGTAGAGGATTCAGTCTTTTGTCTCCACTGAAGCTCACAATTCCTTCAGCAGTCCGGTAGTTGGTGTAGAGAATTCAGGCTCCTGTCTCCTATAACCAAGTTATAGGGTCAAGCCTGATCAAGTTAATTGACTAATCTGCCCCCCCAACTAGGCCATTGCATAACATACCTTCATACCGCTCAACCTCTTAGTGCAAGAAATCTGGGCAAAGCCTAAAATAATGGGGATCCAATGCTCCAAAAATATGGATAGATTTTAAATATTTTCTTTTTAACTTAGAAAGTTGCTATAATAACAGGATTTGAGTTAGCATGCACTTTCTGAAGGGTCTGAAACTCATAGATAGGTCATTATTTAGTGACTTCAATCCTCTTATTTGCCAGAAAGCCACAAATGTTATGAGAAACAGAGGGAATATTTGAATGAGCTATATAATTCTTAACTGACAATGACTGGATGGATTATAAGTTATGTATAATGTTTGTAACTACAGTTGTTTCACTGGTGTCTGTGATGTATATTGTTTTCTACTAAAGGGGTGTCATGTTGTTTTTCATTTATATAAATGTAAATTCACTATGTCATATGAGAAAAGTTAATAAAGATGTTTGTTGGGAAAAAAACTATGAGGCTAAATCTGGACAGTTCAGAGGTATGTTAAACATACACGCACACACACACACACACACACACACACACACACACACACACACACACACACACACATACACATACACACACCTTCCGTTTCTGTCTCTTTTCACACACATACCTACTTTCTCTGTGCCCCCCCACACACATCTTGTCTCTGCTCACACACGCGCACCACATACACACACAGACACACACACACACACACACACACACACACACACACACACACACACACACACACACACACACACACACACACACACACACACACACACACACACACACACACACACACACACACACACACACACACACACACACATACACGCACACGCACACACACACACAGTGAAGGCATAACAGACTAAGATTCTAATGTAAATGTAGAAGCTGATGCATCCAGTAAACTTTTCCACCAGTTTTGTTTTTTAATCCAGGATACATTTAACTTCTCTGTAACGAAGTTGTGAGTTTCCACTTGCACCCGTGTGGAATTATGTATTTATTTTTTTTCTCCAAGTGAATGTATGGTTTCTAGTATATCACTACTGATGAAGTACCTTAATGTCTCATTTTTTTATCTACCTATGTTACTGCAACATTGGCTAGACAGTTGAAAAATATCTAATAACCAACAAACTGCTATAGTCAATAAATGCATGGTTCACGTTTGTCAACTTTTACTAGATCTAAAATCACTGGAAAAGTACACTTAAAAACACATACTTCAATATGCTGAATAGTTTGCTGATTAAAACTGACATTATGCTAACAAATCATACAATATATACTGCAGAACTTGTCTGCATTAACCATCTTATCAAGTCTCCTTCAATAGGGACTATGGGCTTTTGAGCGGTAAAGATATGTCCCCCTGCAATGTCCCAAAACAGTAGTCATGGACAGCAATTTGTTCAGCATTTAACTGCATTACTAGTACTAGGTAGCATCAGAGTGTGACATATAATTCGATCCTAGCTTCTGCTTTACACATTTTGTTTTTGCCACAGAATCAGGAAAGTACAAGTGAATAGTTATATATTGGCTCCCTGCCAATGATACTGGGACTGTTTGTTCAAGGCTGGCTCAGTTTGAATCTGCCATTCCCACTAACCCTAATCATGCCATCAATATTCTGTAAATGATAAATCCACTGCTTAACTTATATCACAGATAATACATCCATGTTAGCGTGTGTGCATGCATGTGACGTACACACATGATCTGCCTTAAAGGAGAAGATGCCAAGGTGTTAAGAAATACATTTTTTAATGTTTTGAAGCCTTCTGGCCAGAGTTGGCCCCTGTTGCCTAGTGCTGGATCTATTTCAGCCCACAACAGCTTTTGTGTGTATGGTAATATCCCAGTTTTTAGCCTTGATTTGGATACAACCAAATCAAGACTGAAAAATGGCTTTTGTTGTAATACTGTTGCTGGTACTACTAATGGGGTAGCTTTCATCCCCCTAGCCCCCCAGGTAAATCTGCCACTGACACCTGTTAAAAATGGACATTCTTTCTGTGCAGCTGAATCTTTAGATTTGCTGTTTGCTCTTACTTTGCCAAATATGACTGCTTCATGCTTTAAAGTATTTGTGACATGGCATTAGCTATTACTCAAAGGTTAACTGCAGCGTTTCATGCTGCTAAACTGCTTACAACCTGTTAGTTGGTGACAGGGGAAGAAAGAAGTCACACCACTTCATATAACCTTTAATTCTTTATCTCAGGATGGAAATACTCAAGATTCACTTAACCAAGCAACCACTACTTTGCTACACTGTTTTTGCTGTATATTAATGGGTCATTCATTTCAGATATTTGCTGTCATGGGGAAGAGTCATAGACATATAAGGCACAGTACAAAGAAACAAAATAGTCTGAGTTTCAGACTTCATGCCCTTCAGAAAAGTCATGGCAATGCAAAACCTGCTATTCTATCAACTTTCTATGTTTGTAAGAGCAATATTTAAAAAGTGCCCCTGTTTTGTGCCTTTCTCCCACTTTTATTTCTTGTTTTGTCCAGATTTCTATCTCTAAGAGATTGAGAGGTATGGTGTTGAAGTGGTCAGACTGTGCTTTGGCTGAATATAGAGTTTTGCAGCACATTTTGTCAGTAGTTGATTTAGTTTTGTTATGACCTTGGGGAATACTAACTCTAACACAGTTGTTAGTGATTCACTTTAGTTGCAGCTGCATGACTGTGGATGTAGTATTTACAAACTACAAGTGAATAGCTCTCAGTATTCCTTAATGAGCCAAGGAAATAGGGTAATAACTCTAGATATGCTCCCCTTAATCCTGGAGGTGGGGAAAGTAGCTTTATCAAAATTATTCCAGCCAGTTAGAAATACGCTGCCAAAGGAAGTCAGACAATTTACAGGTCATAAATCGGTCATAAATCTTTTCCTTGTACATAGAGCTTCAGCTGACCCTATTCTGGCAGATCAATTACCCATATGCAAGTCCAATAGTATGATGAACACCTGTTCAAGGAATCTCAATCTCTTTTTCCAAAATAAATAGAACTTGTTGGAGAGACAGGTTTGTATTACAATGATTATCCCTTCTGTGGAACAATCTTTCATTCCACATAGAGCAAAGTAGTTTTCTTTCTCTATTCAAATTAATTTAATATGAAAGGATGGGTAACTGCAAATTCACCTTGGGTTTAGAACCCTTGTTCCTCATGGCTAGAGGAAACATGTAAATGTCCTAGCATATCCTTGTTTCGCCTATCTCTTTGTTATTTGTATGCAAAATACAAAGGCAAAAAAAAAATACCATTGGAATGTAATGCCCAGCTTCTTAAGATCCTCACAGATCAATAGCATAGCAAGTCCCTAACGACTCATAAGGCTTTGTTCAAAATTATTTATAAATGCCTATAAGACTCCTACTAATGTACCTGTTCATTAGACACAGGATGAGCTTTCTATTCCTGCTTCCACAACTAGCAACTTATCCAATCGGGATGAATCTTAATGTAGGAATCTGACTACTTAAATATCTACATACAAAATCACTGCACTAATAGGCTTTTATATGGTAGTTTTTTGAAATGTTGGATCCAGCTAGAGTAAGTCCCAAAACACTGGCTGTATAGCTGAAAAAATGGACTTGCATATGGCAAGTCTGTGATGATCATTTCCCAGAATATTTCTCAGCGGTCAGACAATCTCCAAGTTGGTATATATAAATTTAGGGGGTGTGGGTGGCTTGACCCCCACAAAAGAGGGTGCAGGGTGGCTTCCCCCTGCCAAAAAAGAAGTTTAACGTTGAAATGTGATGTTCAAGATTCACCCTTCTGTTTTTTCAATCTTTTTTTTGTCTGTCTGCACACAGTATCAAGACTGATGACATTTCAGTAAGGAGCCATTTATATATCTCGTTTTTCTTTTTCCTCTCCTTTTCCTACTGGCATAGTTCAACTGACACACTACTTCTGTCATTTCTGTTTTAATATATTAGTCCTGGTTGTCTAGTGCACCAAAAACTGAAAGCTGAACATTGTTTTTTAACATAACATGATGTTATGAAACCTGTATTTGCTTTGTTGTGTAAATACTGCACCCTGTTAGTGCTTCAAATCATGCTAACTTTGTAATTTGCTTTATTTTATACCTGAGTTGTGGCTGAAAAAGATCCAAAGATCAGCCCACCTACCCAGTCAACAAATGCAATACATAAATAAATAAATAGTAGTGTAGGATTGGCTTTGTTTGTAACTTGCATGAATGGTAGTGTTTTGTTATTTAAAAAAAAAAAAAAATGTTATCAAATTGTACTATGCAACTCTGAAATGTTTGAACCCTACCCTTATCTCACTGTGGAACTTTATTTGTTTTGCATCGATATTGTATTGCTTTTTACTTAGCAACCTTTAATTGACTCTGAGCATGTAAATATTGTCTGGAAAAAAAAAGCTGTAAAACTGTCATCAAATTGTACTATGCTACTCTCAAATCTTTGAACCCTACCCTTATTTCACTGTGTAACCTTTATTTGTTTTCAACAATTTTGTTTTTTCTTTTACTTAGCAACCTTCATTCAAAATTTTGTAACCTAAATGGTATTGTACTATTCTTGGAGCTCTTCTCCCCGGGCCTCCACTGAAAATGGGCACTTCTTGGCCCAGTGGACTTCCCCAGTAATCAAACTGAAAATAAAATAAATAAAATAAATGTTCATTGTGCATTGATTGCAAATGCAAATGGTGTGGTTTGCATTTGTGACCAGTGTCAGTCAATGTTGTATGTTGTAACATGGTAGTCAGCTAAGTGTTTCCATATATGCATCGACTAAAAGACATTTTGATGAATAGTGATATAATCCTGTATAAATATTGTAGCTGCTTTTCATGTATTTAACCCCTTCTTTAATTATGTCATGGTCACCTGGTATTAATTTTTTCCCCTCACTCTCCCCATCCACCTATTGATAGTAATAATTGGGGGGAATGGTTCCAAATCCGTTCAGACCTCCTCAGGGGGGATCCTAAGGAAAATAATATATGAACATTACTATGATATAAAAACTAAGGATAACAATAATTTATATAAGCATTTGAAAGGTTGCCCCAGTGCAAAATATATTTTTGTGATAGAATTAGTTCCTTTTGATTTTAAGGGGGGTTTTTGGGAATGCAAAATTGAGTATTGTAAACTGTACTGGCAACTAATCCTGGAAGCTAACAGAAACCCAGGACTTAATGAGAAATTAAGTATAAGTTCAGTGTTAAAAATAAATAAGAGTGGCTAGATTGTGAATTAGTTGGTATAGGATAAGATTTCTGTACTTAAATAGAAAAAAATAATGTCCACCTGCACTTTTGTGCTTTGGCCAGCAGATGATAGTAAAGAGAGATTAATATTTTGCTGTTTTTAATGCAAAAAAGTTTTAAGTTTTTAACTTACTTACATTTTTTATACTTTAAACTTTTTAATATGCACCAACTTCAGTTTTTCATCTCATATATAGGATGCATTTTTTATTTATTTATAGCATCTTTTATATATAAAAAGTACTGTGATTATTTTTTTAATGTGTAACTTGTTTTAATGAGTGTTTGTGTATTATTGGATGGTGTGTAATTGATAGGTGGAGTTTTTGATATATAAATGCAACAGTTTTTGTGGAATTTTATGTGAAGAAGTCTTGAAACAAAAACGCAGTGATTCATTTAAAACATTATGTTTTTTTCTGGCCTTTTAATAAATTGCTTATTTTGCACTGGACATACTGCTTCACAAGTGCTTTTGGATTTGACTTTTTTTTCCCTTTTGGGTTACACTTGCTTGGTTTTGTGACCTTTGTATTATAACAATACTCTCATCTCACCACCAACAGTAGTATTGATGTTAATGTAGTCATCTATTTGTTGGTCTCTCTCAGCTTCTCTCTTTTTATCTATGAGCAAGACCTGAAGGTATTTCAACTACTCCATCTGAAGAAGCATTTTCTGTCTTGTTTGCAGAGAACATTCCACTCTTTTTCATTTGAGAACCATAATCTTGAATTTGCAAGCACTGTACTCAGTATTGAACTGTTCCATTGTACACTGGATTTCATGATTAATTAAGACTAAGAGACAAAGGTATAGTCAGAAATACACCATGTACACCACGATACAGACTTTTTAAACATGCTTTCTCTTGTACGGTTATATATGCTGGCAGTATTACAAAGGTATACTGTCCAGGAACATGCATTGTGTTGGGTAGAGTGAGGAGGAACTGTTACGCAAGTCAGTGTACTGGGACACAAAGCTGGCTTAAACCCAACAATGAGCATAACATATTTGTAGGCAACATACCCTCACCTGCAAACACGATACTCTCAAGAGCTTATCTGTGCATTTATATCCTATCCTTAATAATCATAAAGAGGAGAGGGGGATACAGCCTAAGCTCAGCTCTCCTCCCATCTTGAAAAGTATTTGACATAAAGTTGAGAAGGTGATTATACATGCAAAACTAAATCACATACAGCATCAGTTCTGAGACAATGTGCAACTGTTGAAGTTCTTGCAAGGCATTAGAGAGTGGTCATATTCCTCCTGCAAGCCCATAAAACAGAAGTAGACAGCAATAGTAAATTCCCCCATTACCTGCTGCTGTGGTAGCGTTGTCACCTCACAGTTAGATGTTGCCTGTTCAGTTCTCAGTTAGAGCGTCTTCTGTGTGTCGACATGCGTGAATGGGCATTCCTTCGTTGAAGGTTGTGCGTTAGGCCCGGCAAGCCAGCACATAAAAATCTACTGCCAATCATTAGCGGACCGGAGTTCCGCTGTGGCGACCCCTAACCAGGAAAAGCTGAAAGATACAAACAAACTTGCAATGTCTGCTTAGCAACAAAGAGCTGATTCAGGATTTCATAGCTGGGGTAGACTCTGCATTGGCCCTCCTGAATCAGAGGCTCAGCTGTCAGAGTCATTCCCCTCTCAGGCACCACAGAGTAGGCTTTCATTGAGTGCTGCGGAACATAGCCCTTCTCTAATCAGAACACAACCTCCTGTTACACATTTAGAAAATATAATGACAACTACCTAGTTTATCAACACAGTTACTGTCCTGACTTTATTCACATCTTTGAAAAGGAATACTAATATACACATCCCAACAATGACTATCATTCTTAGCTTTTCCAGATGGACATTATCAACTGCCACAACTTTATTACAGTTTACTTATTTTACCAAATGGATCCTGCCCCACATCTGTTCCTGGCTTTACCTCTTTAGCAGAGGAAATGCCCATCTGATTCAGGAGTTCCTCAAATCTTTCTTTCATTTTCTCTGTCCTTGCTGAAAAAAAAAAAAAAAAACAAGACAACATTTCACTTCTCCCAGTTGTGTTGCCGGATGGTTTACAAACTCTTTTTGAGATCATCTGAGCATAATTCTCTTATGTTCTAGCCAGCCTATTCCTGCATCCAAATCTTCACCTCTGTGGCTTCAACATCTATTGCCTTTCTGACTTATATGTACCAATTAGTGAAATACAGAATCTCCACAGAAGCACTGCATGGACATAAATGTTTCTTTAACCTGACAGCTTTCCTGCTATGCATGAAAAATATTGTAACATACTGTTATGAAGCCATTCCATAAAATTTGTTTTTTCTGCCTAACATGAACATTAAGAGGGTACCATTTAAGAATAAGTGTCATTTAGTTTTACAGGCACAATTTGTGACTTTGTGCCCATTATTCTAAACCAGTTATCACAACAGACTGTTTTGTTTAAACAGTCTAGTAACATTCATTTTTCAGATCATACCATCATATTTTTTATCTAAAATGCTAGTTTAGTCTGGCTGGACATTGCAGTAACCACACAATATTGCCATATCTTTCCTCTGGCCAAAGTTAACATATTAGATGTAATTTGATCTATATACTCAATATCAAAAAGACAACAATATGTTTGCCTAAAAGGCTACATGTTATACATGACATCTGGTCTGCAGCTTGACCATAGCATGCTTTTGTATCTTGTATATTCCATTATAATGCAAAACAAATCATAAATAGGTGTGAATTTGATCAATTGCAACTCTCATTTGTATGCCATTATTACAATGTTTGCATCCAAATGTTTAATTGTGACACATTTTCTTTGTATTTATTTACTGTATTTTATGGCTACGTAAGAGAATAACACAATGAATTAAAAAACAAATGTAATACCAAAAAGAATTCTGTTATTCTTAAATTATTTGTATCTGTATTTCAGACCCTCCTGTCATCCATAATACTTCTACTTGCATTATCAATAAAATCAAAATATATTGTAGTTGTGCAAGTGAAGCCAACCCTGTTGCTAATATAACATGGTTTGTAAAGACAAAAAAAAAAAAACACAATCATTACACCAAATCAGATGCAGCAAATCAGCTACATAAGGAGTGAAGCAACTGTGGAGCTGGACAGTAATTTCCTAAAGGAAGTCTTTTGTGTAGCTGAGAACATTCTTGGAAACCAAACAAAAAATTATTTCAGAAAGGAACAAATAGATGGTACAATGTATTACTTTTTCATAATACATTTAACTTCTTGCATTTTATTTAAGTGGAACTCCTGTAGTTGTCTTGCTTTGAATAAAAATTAGCACGGGTAAAACTGAAAGAGTACAGCAGAAATATGTCAAGGGCATCCATGTGCGTAAAGGTTCAAGTTATTATGAAAAATTAAAATATTTGACCATGTACAGTGTCACGTATAAATATTAAGATGAGACCTAATTCAAGTGTAATGAGCTTTCACTAAAGAATAGCTAATGCTTTATTGGTCCAGGAGCCAGTAATATTTTAGACAGAGGAGTGGATACTAGAATTTAAATTAGTCAGATGAGTTATGAAAGGCAGTGCTACAGGTAAGAAGTCTTCTTTGTCCCCACACAAATTCAGGTATATTTCATACCATTTGTCATTGACCACTTAATTGCATTTAGAACATGAAATACGTACGTCTTATCTAATGTTTAAAATCTCATATAGTATATATTCTTTATGTAGGTTAACAAATTAAATCTCAGAACAGATGATGTTAACTTGCTGGACTGAGTTTCTATTATTCGATTTTCACATTTTTATTTATGTGCTTTGGTAATTTGAATAAGAACTCTTCTAGTATTTTAACTGGCAATTTCATTGTGATAAGAAGATACTTCCACCATTGTCTGATCTTTTTCCCTCTGTGACTCAGCGTTCCACCCTAGACATAGACAAACATCCTGAAATAAGTAAATAAATTCAGTACTGTTTATGGTGTACAGAGTGGCGTATGTTATGTGAATTGATATATCATCCCGCAAGTGAGAAAATAGTACTTTTTCTTTATACTGGTGTTTAAGGAAAAGTACTACAGCAGCTATCAAGATTATTTACAGATGTATAAGAAATCTACATACATGGATCTATCTATCCACTTTCTAAACACAGTTTTATTAAGTTCATGGTGATAGGGAGCCAGAGACTCGACCAGCAGATAAAGGGTACAAGTAAGGGTCCATTTCCATAAGCAATACTATCCATCACACAGCACATGTGCTCAAGCACCCACACACATACAACCAGTAGCATTTCAAGCCAATCTGCCAGCAGAGTTTGTCTTTCGAATGTATGAGGAAACTAGACAGCTTAGTGGGAACAAAAAAGAATCAGGAGGTAAATTCCATATAGAAAGCATTGTATGCACCTTTTTCTTTTCTCAGAGGAAGCATGTCTTAGTCTCTGATAGTCTTTAACATTTAATACATTAATTGTCATTACCTTACTGACAGACTGTATACTAAATGTACAATTGAAGAACTTTGAGGATAAAGCTATTTTTCCTTACTCCCAAGGTTAAGAGGCCTCTGGGTTAATATATACAGTTGCTTTATGGAAATTACATGGTAGCTTGGATCCCTCCAAAGATGCTTGTTTCTTTATTTCTGTTAAATTAACTGGGTAGTAGATTTTTTGTCTAATTTTTAGGAGCACAGTGAAGTAGCACTCAGTATCCTTCTGAGTATTCTTCCTCCCTAGCCAAAAATGCAACTAGTAAGAAGTCTTCCATGTTAAAGTGCTGGAACACATCACTATGCATTACTTAACATACATGCATACAAATATTTCAAGCACAGACAATAATGCCTTTCTAGTCTGCAAATATGCCAAAACAGTCATCCTATAATAAGTGTCCATATAATTAAAAATATCTAAACTACTGCTTGCTTTAATATAATTTGATAATCTAGTCTATGCATCATCTATTCTCTCAGAGAAGTAGTTAGTAAATTAAAATAAACCAAATAACAGTCAGTACCACAGGAAAATATACGCTCTTGAGCAAAGAACAAAAAAGTGATAAAATCATAAAATAAAAGACTGCTCAAGACCGAACTATGCAGGTGGTAGCAAACAGCATACAGCAAGTCTCTTCAGACAAAAAACATATAAATGGTAACAAACAGCATACAACAAGTCTCTTCAGACCAAGGATACATGATAAATCCAATCCAGTAAGGTAAAAATGTCACAACTTTAGGAAAACCAAATCTTTTTTTGACAGATATCTGGTGAGTCGCTTTCGCCAAAGTGGCTTCTTCAGACCATAAAAATATAAAGCAGTTAAAGACACGCCTTATATATGTTTTTAAGAACACCTTCAATTACTTATTAAATTACATAGTGACATCATAATTAGTGCATATACATATTAAATAAGCAATAAATAAATGATAATATATACCTATCTAAAAAAAATTATAGATACAAATTTAAAACATCAGTGCTGTATGATATCGCTAAAGTATAAAAAATATATGTATACATATATATAAATAAAACTTAGTTAATCCATGACTAAAGAAGTTTATTATAGAATGAAAAAAGTATTTAAAGATTATTTAAAACAAAACCTCCTGCTTTTGAGGACTGGTCTTATTGGGACCTTATCATTAAGACCAGGATGGATATGGGCTTGCAGTCTGATAATCCAGTTAGTTTCATTACTTTCAGTATGGTTCCTAAGGTCCCCTCCCCTCGAACTAGGTGTATTAATATATAAAACTAGGAACTTAAATGTATGTAAATAATTAGTTTCTAAAATATGTTTAGACAGAGCATTTGTATTTGACTGAATACGGATTTGATATAGGTGCTCCCTCACTCTGTCCTTTAGCCTTCTGTCGGTTTTACCGACTTAAAAGGCAGGACAGGAAGAACATAAAGCAAGGTAAACCACATGTTCCATATCACAATTGCCACTAACATCAAAACTAAAAAATTGAGATGTATCGGGATGTATGAACATGTTCGAATCACATATGTAGGGACAAAAAATTGCATTTATTACATGGTTTAGTACCTAAAAAATTTTTATTTTCATAAAAAGAAGTAACATTTGTATAACATAAAAGTCTATGTAAATTCTTCTTATTTTTAAACAAAAACTGTGGGTATTCACCTACAATTTCTCTAATATTAGGGTCAACAGTTAAAACATTCCAGTGTTTACACAAGATGTCTCTAATTTGATGAAAATCATGTGTGTAAAATAATGATTTTTTTTTTTGTATTGGTACATTAACAGTAATAGTATTACTTTTAACAGTATACTGTTCATTCCCTTGCTCTGAGAAATAAGGGCACGCTCTATCTAATCTAAGGTGCTCTATACACTGAAAACCTGTAGAAATGTCATCTACTCTATACTTCCTTATTAATAGTCTATCACAAAAGCTTGCCAATAACATCTCAAAGTTACCTTGCATGGGATTTAATCTAGATGCCCATATTGCCTGACCTTTAATAATATTGGAAAATACATATCTGGGGTGCATGCTTTCTCTATGTAATAATGTATTTTTATAACAAGATTTTCTGTATACACCTGTATTGAGTTTACCATTGCTAAGACGTTCAATAAAAACATCCAAGAAAGGGATACTACATGTTGAAACTGTCAAGGTAAATTTCAAGAAATTAGTAAATGAATTTATTTCTTCAAAGAAAATGCTCAAGTTATCCTCACTACCAGTCCAAAGAAAAAACAAATCATCTACAAAACGTCTATAGAAGATGACATGTTTCCTATAATGTGGCGAAGGAAAAAGCTTCTGTTTTTCCCACATGGCCATAACAAGGCTGGCGTAGCTATTGGCACAAGATGTGCCCATAGCTACGCCATCCCTTTGGAGGAACAATTCATTATTGAAGAAAAAGATGTTCTCTAACACTGTCTCTAACAACAAACAGATAAAATCTATCTTGGTGGCTAAAATGTCGGTGTAGTGTACTAGGTACTGCATAATACTATCTATACCTAGTTGGTTGGGAATGTTAGTAAAAAGAGACTTGATGTCCATTGTGACTAACAGATAAGGAAGATTATCTGAAATGTTTACAGTTTCCTTATATAGGTCCAACAAAATTTGTTTAGAATCCCTAAGGATAAATGGATTCAAATCTACTACTGGTCTTAACATTTTCTCTACATACACTGACAATTGTTCAGTGCCTCAACCTCTGCCTGATGTGGTTGGTCTCATTTGTGGGTGTAGGGGGTCTTTATGGACTTTAAGTAGTCCTTGTATGGTTGGAATTAATGGATTTTCAACCTATAAAAAGTTGTAAATTTCTGTTGTAATTATTCCACTTCTATTCAAATCATCCAAAGTGTTATATACACTTAAAACATGTTCTTGGACAACTTGCATTGTTATAGGTGTATAGAATGTCTTGTCACTCAACATTTCCTTCATATAACAATTATAGGCATCTCTATCTAACACTACTACTGGGCCACTTTTATCTGTTGGTCTAATTGAAATGTTCCTATCATTCTTGAGGTTATTTAAAGCTCTTTTCTGTCTGAAGGTTACGTTGCCTTTCATGGAACTAACATATTATTTCTTTGAAGTAGAATAAATATCTTCTTCTACCATTTTACAAAACGCATCCACTAATGGGTGTAAATTGGGAACAAAAACACTGGGTTTACGGAATTGTAATGGTCATGTGTTGTTAGCATCATTATTAAACAATAACTTTAATTTTAAGTTGCGAGCAAACAATTTGATATCTAAGATAGTATCTATCATGTTACTGTTAGTAGTGGGTATGAAAGAAAGTCTCTTATTTAGGACTTCTAACTCATACTTATCTAAGGGTCTATGTGAAAGGTTCCAAACTAAGTTATTGTCATTTTCTTCAGAGTGGTTTCTTTCAACTCTCCTGTTTTTGCCTTCCCCTGCTCATAGAGCGACTTCTCCCTCTGTTGTGCATGTTGGAAATTGGGAAAGGAGTAGGATATTGGACATTACTAGGGATATATGAGTGTGGAAGAGTCTTCCTACGAACTACTGGTTCACTATCTGAGGATATGTGGTAGCAGGCAATTCAGAATTATCCCTACTTTCTTGAACAGATTCAGCACTACTAACTCCACCATTACAGTTTTCTGTATTGACACTATTAATAGCTTTAGCATCTATATTAGACTCCAAAACCAAAGTTTCTTCTACTGCAAAATTCACAGTACTATTAGTATCAACATTTAAATCCACATTACTATTATTAAAAACATCATTGACTTTTAAAACAGTTGCATTATCTAAATAATTTTTACTATTACTAGCAGTAGTAACACTTGTAACATTCAAAGTCAATGCATGTGGCAAACTGTTATTATTGGTACTATTATTCTGTCTATTAGTGCCATGCCTAGACCAAGTAAAGACTTGACCATGAGAGAAATCATTTGCATCTCTTCAAAGCTTGTGCTTCTTTTGTTCTAACAAGCGTTTTTCGAACAAAGAAACACTGTCTACCAAACGTTCAATTAATGGCTCAGCAAAAGTTTCATTAAAACTTTGGTATAAGTCAATTTCTTGTTTTTTGAATGAGTTCTTGTAATCTACGTTCTTCTGGTGCAAACAATTCATTGAGAAGAGACATGTAATTAATGCTCACCTCAATGTTAAGCTGTTGCCAGCGGTACAACATCTCTGGGTAAGTGTTTCCTGTTGTCAGCATCGTTAAGATTCTGAGTCCTCTCGGTATTATCCTTTTCTTGATACACACTTCAAAATGGAAGCATTGCATTTGAAGGCATTTCAGTTTTAATAAATTAGTCTCCAACATTGAAAGCACTGCATTTAAGGCATCAAAATTGACATTGCTCGGAGTCTCCTCACTACTTGTGGCCATAGCTTCGAAATAGAGTAGCGGATTGACATCACCAATGACACAGTCCAAAAATTGAGTGTGAGACGTTTTTTTCTCTTACAGTCTTATTTGGATTATAAGGCAGCTCGTTGTATTTTGTAAAATGGTAGAAGAAGATATTTATTCTACTTCAAAGAAATCATTTGTTAGTTCCAAGAAAGGTAATTTAACCTTCAGATAGAAAAGGGCTTTAAATAACCTCAAGAATGATAGGAATAGTTCAATTAGACCAACAGATAAAGCTGGCCCGGTAGTAGTATTAGATAGAGATGCCTATAATTGTTATATGAAGGAAATGTTAAGGGACATGACATTCCATACACCTATAAAAATGCAAGTTGTCCAAGAACATGTTTTAAGTGTATATAACACTTTGGATGATTTGAATAGAAGTGGGATAATTACAACAGAAATTTGCAACTTTATGGGTTGAAAATCCATTAATTCCAATCATATAAGGACTACCTAAAGTCCATAAAGCTGTCCTACACTCACCAATGAGACCCATCGTAGCAGGCAGAGGTTGGGTCACTGAACCACTGTCAGTGTATGTAGAGAAAATGTTAAGACCAGTAGTAGATTTGAATCCATTTATCCTTAGGAATTCTAAACAATTTTTGTTGGACCTATATAAGGAAACTGTAAACATTTCAGATAATCTTCCTTATCTGTTAGCCATGATGGACGTCAAGTCTCTTTTAACTAACATTCCCAACCAACTAGGTATAGATAGTATTCAGCAGTACCTAGTACACTACACTGACATTTTAGCCACCAAGATAGATTTTATCTGTTTGTTGTTAGAGACAGTGTTAGAGAACAACATCTTTTTCTTCAATAATGAATTGTTCCCTCAAAGGGATGGCGTAGCTATGGGCACATCTTGTGCCAATAGCTACGCCAACCTTGTTATGGCCATGTGGGAAAAACAGAAGCTTTTTCCTTTGCCACATTATAGGAAACAGTATCTTCTATAGACATTTTGTAGATGATTTGTTTTTTCTTTGGACTGGTAGTGAGGATAACTTGAGCATTTTCTTTGAAGAAATACATTCATTTACTAGTGTCTTGAAATTTACCTTGACAGTTTCAACATGCAGTATCCCTTTCTTGGATGTTTTTATTGAACGTCTTAGCAATGGTAAACTCAATACAGGTGTATACAGAAAATCTTGTTATAAAAATACATTATTACATAGAGAAAGCATGCACCCCAGATATGTATTTACCAATATTATTAAAGGTCAGGCAATACGGGCATCCAGATTAAATACCATGCAAGGTAACTTTGAGATGGAATTGGCAAGCCTTTCTGATAGACTATTAATAAGGAAATATAGAGTAGATGAAACTTCTACAGGTTTTCAGTGTATAGAGCACCTTAGATTAGATACATAGAGAAAGCATGCACCCCAGATATGTATTTACCAATATTATTAAAGGTCAGGCAATACGGGCATCTAGATTAAATACCATGCAAGGTAACTTTGAGATGGAATTGGCAAGCCTTTCTGATAGACTATTAATAAGGAAATATAGAGTAGATGAAATTTCTACAGGTTTTCAGTGTATAGAGCACCTTAGATTAGATAGAGCGTGCCCTTATTTCTCAGAGCAAGGCAATGAACAGTATACTGTTAAAAGTAATACTATTACTGTTAATATACCAATACAAAAAATTTCATTATTTTACACACATGATTTTCATCAAATTAGAGACATCTTGTGTAAACACTGGAAAGTTTTAACTGTTGACCCTAATATTAGAGAAATTTTAGGTGAATACCCACAGTTTTTATTTAAAAATAAGAAGAATTTACATAGACTTTTATGTTATACAAATGTTACTTCTTTTTATGAAAATAATTTTTTTAGGTATTAAACCATGTAGTAAATGCAATTGTTGTCCCTATATATGTGATTCGGACATGTTCATACATCCCAATACATCTCAATTTTTTAGTTTTGATGTTAGTGGCAATTGTGATATGGAACATGTGGTTTACCTTGCTTTATGTTCTTCCTGTCCTGCCTTTTAAGTCGGTAAAACCGACAGAAGGCTAAAGGACAGAGTGAGGGAGCACCTATATCAAATCCATATTCAGTCAAATACAAATGCTTTGTCTAAACATATTTTAGAAACTAATAATTTACATACATTTAAGTTCCTAGTTTTATATATTAATGCACCTAGTTTGAGGGGAAGGGGACCTTAGGAACCATACTGAAAGAAATGAAACTAACTCGATTATCAGACTGCAAGCCCATATCCATTCTGGTCTTAATGATAAGGTCCCTATAAGACCAGCCCTCAAAAGCAGGAGGTTTTGAGTCAAATAATCTTTAAATACTTTTTTCATTTTATAATAAACTGATTTAGTCATGGATTAACTAAGTTTTATTTATATATATGTATACATATATTTTTTATACTTTAGCGATATCATACAGCACTGATGTTTTAAATTTGTATCTTTAAAATTTTTTTAGATAGGTATATATTATTATTTATTTATTTATTATTTAATATGTATATGCACTAATTATGATGTCACTATCTAATTTAATAAGTAATTGAAGGTGTTCCTAAAAACATATATAAGGCGTGTCTTTAACTGCTTTATATTTTTATGGTCTGAAGAAGCCACTTTGGTGAAAGCGCTCACCAGATATCTGTCAATAAAAGATTTGGTTTTCCTAAAGTTGTGACAGTTTTTTACCTTACTGGATTGGATTTATTGTGTATCCTTGGTCTGAAGAGACTCGTTGTATGCTGTTTGTTACCATTTATATGGTTTTGGTTTGAAGAGACTCATTGTATGCTGTTTGCTACCACCTGCATGGTTCGGTCTTGAGCAGTCTTTTTTTTTATGATTTTTTCACTAGTTAGTAAATCTCTTTCACACAGGTAATCTATTGGTTATCTCTTACCTTTGATAACCCCAAGCATTCCCAAAAGTAGCAGTCTCTAAAGGGTTCCTATTGCATGACTGAAAATTGTAAACGGCGAACGCGTATTGAGCAAACCCGATTGGTTGAAACGTTGAAATGTCATGTGCATAACACAGAAATCGCCGTAGGGAATATTTTCCCTTTTCTTTAATGCAGTGCGATCTCGGAGTAGGTATATTTAAGTAGTGGGGGTGTGGGGGGCACAGGCCCCCCACATGGGGTTTGCAGGGGGGCTTGCCCCCCTGCCTACAGCATTTAGGTAAGTATAATTTTTTTTTTTGTTATATTTTCAAAACTTCAAACATTGCTCATATGGTGTCAACCATATGGTGTTTGACATTTGAAACTTTCGAAAATATAATATAGACCCGTCTCTAAATGCCCTATATATCTGAATTAGCTGTTTTCTTAATATATGTAAGACACTGTCCATGTTCGGATAGTTTAATCTTTCATAATAGCTTAATCTTTAACATCCATGGATACCAGTGCTATATTTTCCTACACTCTTTCCAGTTTACTTGTGCTAGTTTTCTTTTAAGGCATATGTATTATTCCATAGGCTAGTTTGAGTGGAATGTAACTTAAAAACAATCTTTCATAATTTCTGATATCCAAGACTTTATAAATAATTTTATACTTTGGTCTTGACAGGAAGAAATACATGATGTGAATACAACAATTAACAATACGTGTATTCATTTTATGCAGAAAATAGAGTGCATGCAAAGCAGTAGATAGAAATTTAGAAGCAAAATAGATATTATCCTTGAAATAGGGCTAAACCCATTGTAATAATGAATGAAACAATGTATACTGTGATCAGAAAAAACAGAGCAGGTAACAGCAGGGTTCATTCTTTCTCCTAAGGGCATTCTGTACAGATGAGGAACTCACTTACTTACCATTACACTCACAAAAAATGCTTATTTTTGTTATTCTATGAAATATTTACACAGAAGTAGCTTTATTATGACCTTGGCGGAATAGCAGATTTCAGTAGGTATGATCATTTTGAAAGCAAAAAATCTGAGGATAAAACATTTAACTAAGAAGGAAGTCTTATGTGCAGTAATATGAAATGTAAGAGAGTATTCATAGCTCTTTCTAAGTTTTTTTATTGAAAGCATTAGCAGCTGAATTATGCAAAAGAATTATAAGTGTGGCTGAAATGTGACTATGAGATCAGCAAACCGAACTTTTATCAGCACAGTGGCACTATTGTGTTATAGAAATACGGTCAGACAAAAAGGTGAACGTTTATCTAAAGGGTATTGTTGCATTCCTTCTGCATGCCTGTATGACACAGAGGTTGTTTTTCTAACAATAGACACATATTGGTGTATATTTCTCTCCTGCAACAGTCACTGACTTACAGTTTGGGCAGAATGAAATATATCATGCATGAAACACATTTATGGTGTTACTTTTTAATTTTTGGATATGCATTGTATTTTTTATGTGCCACTGTATAGAAATTTCACATTGTCAACTTACTGTGACACAAAATGCCACATTTGTGAGAACTGGTGCAAGTATATCGCAAGTTAATACTTGGCTGCATTTCAAACTGAGGATAGTAGTGAGGTCAGTGATTGAACGACTTCAGATTTCCAGTTGAGAACCTTGTGAAAAGGGTTATAGTTGGAGTTTGTCACCTAGGTGTGATCACTGCGGATTACAGAGCCAGAGGCAAGATAATTTTGGACTGGTTAAAAATTGGGGCAGAATGGCATTAGTTAACTACACAAGTATATATATTGTGAATCTATCATGACCACCATCTGTAGGATATGGTTGCAAAGTTGAATTACCAGAAAGCATACTGCTTATATTGCCATGGTTGTCTAATTTTTTTTACTAAGGTGTGATCTGTGTGAAATAGGATATTATTATAAACAGCTATCACTGACTACAAAGGGAAATAATCCCCTGGTGTTATGGAATAAGTGAAAAGAAAAATGCTGACATCATCTGTCAGCAATGCACTTCATTTATAATTTTGTGAATTCTTAGTACAGCCTAATTTAAGTTATTTTATTTTATTATTATTTTACATTTGTTGACCGGGCTAGTCTAACTGGACATATATCCGTTTTCAGTAGAGGCCCGGGGAGAAAAGCTCCAATTACAAGAAGTAAACAATCATTAACAACAAAAACAATGATAAGAATAATACAAAAAGCACCAAGGTAGACTTATATAAGAATTTAACATAAAAAAAAAAAAACTGGCAAAATGCATGTTAACAGAAAAACAGCCAGATAACAATAAAATTACAAGGTATACAACATACTAAAGATAGTTTAATAAACACAGATAAGCAAATCTCAAGATGGGTTAACATGGAGGGAAAAAAAACAAAGTTATGGTAGAGTCAATATCAAAGATATAACTGTCAACAATTAAACATGTTATTTAGAGGCACAGTCAGGGGAGAGTCATTTGTTTGCTTGTCAAATTATGCTGTATTGTCTTGCAGCAGTTAAAGATGTTGCTTTTCAATGCTTGGTTCTCTGACTGCATTTCTGGCATGTGGAGAGAATAAATAACAGTGACATGGTAGAGACATAGGAATCCTACTGCTTGTCACCACATAGTGTATCAAATACTAAAGGTCGTTGTTATCTTGCCATGGTACTTAGACTCTTAGACTTGGAGAAGAGAAAAAGTGAGTATATATCATTTTCCTCACCTTCTCACTCTTTTCCTAATTTGTGAAGTTTCAGATGTTATATGTGGAAGCACACACACACACACACACACACACACACACACACACACACACACACACACACACACACACATATATCTATCTATATATCTATATATCTATGTATCATATGGATATATATACATGGGTTACCCTTAGTACGTCGAAAGGTCACTACATCAAATCCCACTTCACCGATATGGAAGAACATCGACAAATGAAGAGCCAAAATTTCCCGCACGGTAAGTTACCATTTGGCCATCCACCTGAACCTTACCCCGTACCCCCGAAGTCGTGCATTCTCAGAGTTGTAATATTAAGTTAGGGAGGTGTTGGGACTGAAGCCCCCCATGTAGGGGGTTGTGGGCTGTAGGCCCCCACATTTGTGTAGTTGGTTTAATGGCAGTTTTTCAGTTCTGGGTGGCCAAATGGTAACTTATCGTGCATCAAACATTGGCTCTTCATTTGTCAATGTTCTGCCGTGTCAGTGAAGTGGAAATCAATCTAGTGGGCTGTCGACATACTAAAGGCAACCCATATATATATATATATATATATATATATATATATATATATATATATATATATATATATAAATCTATATCTAATATATATATATATATATATATATATATATACACAGTGGATATAAAATGTGTACACACCCCTGTTAAAATGCCAGGTTTTTGTGATATAAAAAAATGAGACCACAATAAATCATTTCAAAACTTTTCCCTCCTTTAATGTCACCTATAACCTGTACAATTCAGTTGAAAAGCAAACAAATCTGTTAGGGGAAAAAATATAAAAAATAAAAAATATACAATAAGTGGGTTGCATAAGTGTGCACACCCTTAAACTAATACATTGTAAAAGCACCTTTTTATATTCACTGTATATATACATATATATATATATATATATATATATATATATATATATATATATATATATATATATATATATATATATATATATATATATATATATATATATATATATATATACGGGTCTACTTTACAAGAACGAAATTTCACTTACCTGAAACTCATAACACCGAGACAAATAGGTTGACAGCACAAGCACACCGACTTCCCGGAACACTTACCACTTCAGGTAAGTAACTGGTTGGCCATCCTAAACAAAAACGTAAACCAAAAAAAACCAAACCCACACATGTGGGGGGCTTTGCCCCGCACACCCCCTATGTGGGAAACTGCACCTATCTCTCCTCCCTAACTAAATATTCCAACACCGAGATCACACTACCACAGGGTTAAGGGGCAAAGTTCTACAGAATGACCAATCAGTTACTTATCTGGAGTGGAAAATTGGTGTTCCAGGACGTTGGTGTTGTACAGTCGTCGTCCTTTTCTTCTTGGTGTTTTAAAAGTTGGGTAAGTAAACATTCAGGTTTCTGAACGGGATCCACATATATTGATGTAGATATAGATATATAGTTTATGGGTGCAGAATGGTTCTACCCCTGCTAGAAAAAAAATGTAGTTTTCCAGCTTGAGAATGTTAGAGTTTGACTAGCAATCTCTAAACATTTTAAATGCTTTAGGTTCAAATAAATGTGTACCAGTTATACAAGAAATGATTATTCATAGTGGACCAGGAAAAATGCATTCTTTTCATAAAACCAAGAAATAATTTCATTTTTAGAACTGCCCGTGGAAGCAAGTATTGCTCATTCTGTAGCTAGTTGTTTAAGCTCTGCTAACTGATATCCTTTTAGGCTAGTTTTGACTTTTTCCTTATAGTCTATTTTTTGTAATTAAATCCTGATGCAGATCATAAGAACATGTTCTTGCTGAATGCTAAGTCTATAAAAGAGCTTTGTGAAAAAGACAGCATAGCTATCCATGAAGAACATGTTTTGGAAAGTGTATCTAACTTCACTTTTGAATAGTAAAAGAAGACAAGTTCATGATTGAATTATCTTGAGTGTTTGGATGGATCTTCATTAGTAATGTCACAGAATTTAACATCTGAGCAGATGAACTGTGTGTCTTTTGTAGGCACTGACCATTCAAAGACACAGATATTTATTTGTTTTG
This sequence comes from Protopterus annectens, assembly GCF_019279795.1. Classification (NCBI taxonomy): domain Eukaryota; kingdom Metazoa; phylum Chordata; order Ceratodontiformes; family Protopteridae; genus Protopterus; species Protopterus annectens. Next base: position 1,736,375,304 of record NC_056733.1, on the reverse strand, counting down.
TGTGCTTGTCTCAGGACCTACATTTACACATTCTTAGCCTATGGACTTAGCCAGTTCTGTTAATACTTCATCTTTGGATTATTAATCAGAACATGTTTGGAGAGTTGTTTTATGCAAGTACTGTGTAATGTAGGATTCATGCCAACCCACCAAATGTTTTTTAATCCAATGCTGCTTTGGTGAAAATAGCCAAAAACATGTTTAGTGTCTTTTTTTGTAGAGGCACAATCTTAACAACACCCCCCCTCCCCAATTTAATAGACATGCTAATGTATTTATAGCAAATATGAGGTAGAGTAACAGTAGATAAAGTGCATCCTCAGGGATCCACAAAAGTAGTTTTTGGTCATTATACCTTGACCCTCCTGCACTAGCTTAAAAGCTATTCTGCAACTTTGTACATTCTTGCACTGTAACATATAGTTGGAATTTATTTTACACAGAATAATTTCCAGATTGCTAAAACTGAGCATGCAGGAATATTTGAAAATATTGTGGCAGTGCATTTTAACAGTATTTGTGAGGGGGTGCAGAAGCATTTAGATTTTTTTGGAATGCTGCATATAAAGACCAGTTCTGGATCTACACATGCGATGTCAAGCCTAATTTTGAATATATTTTGCAATTAGACTGTTCAAACAAAAGGTCATAGAATACATATACCATGGAAATCTTTGTTTTTACTAGTAACATTTTTCCATGTCCGTCTTACTAGCTAAATGTATCTTTAATTGTAATTTAAATTGAAATAACTTAATTTTGTTTTTATGGTGTTCACTTTGTATTGTACTGTTTATGAATAATAAATGTGATGCTCTTCATGAATGTTCTTTTGCTGTCAAAGCTTTAAAATCATTATGGTTATGTGAACCTTGACATTCCCATCATACAGTTCTATTGAATAAGTAACCTCTGGAGTTTTGTAAAGTTTATGCAAATGAATGTTGAGGGATGAAAGCTTCTTACACCTAGCTATTTGTAATATTATAAAAAGAATGGTACATTTTGCCCTGTTAAAAATAATTAAAATATTAGTGTTCAAGCAGTTTATTGCTGTTATAAACATTTCATGTGGCTGTTATGAAAACTGAATCTTCACAGATCTCAGGCATCAGTGCTACAAAGCGAAAATGAAAAGTAATAAAGTGGAACTTTACATCCAGATCTAGTGAGGTCATTGTTCCCCTGTACTCTTCACTTATCAGACCAATGATCGAGTACAATGCCCCATTCGGGATGTATCTCACCCGACATCTGCAGCATTTGGAGAGACCCCAAAAGTTCCTCACCAAAAGGATAAAGGGACTCCAAAATCTGTCATATGCTGCCAGATTGAAGAAACTCCAGCTCTATTCAGTTGCATACCGTCTGCTCAGAGGTGACATGTGCCTGACATACAAGGCCATGTCCAACCCGGAATTAATGGACATGCTCCACCTCAAAAAATCCAAATCCACCAAAACCACTAGAGCAAGTGACCTAAACCTTAGCACGGATATAAATAGGATGTGCTGGAGGGATAGATTTATCACTCAGAGACTCCCTATGCTGTGGAATAAAATCCCGATCCATGTGAGGCAGAGCACCTCGCTGGCTCTGTTCAAGAGAAATCTTGACCTGTGGATGGGAGATCGTAGGTTTATCCTGGGAATCATCTCTGTGTCACTGCTGGACAGAGGCACAACAAACTAATGGGCACAGTATTTTTTCATATAAGGGGTGGCGTAAGCCACAAAAATTTGGGCTAGGCTTATAAATGCCTTAGGGCAGATAGCCTAGTATAAACCTATGAACCTATGAACCTATGAACTTTAAAGAAGAAAACTGCAAGTGTATTGTAACATTTTACTTTAAAATAAGCTAAATGTACCAAACCAATTATGGTAAAACCAAAGTAAAAGAAAAAAATAATGTAAAAACAACAGCTTGAAACAGCAAGCATTACTTTTATCAGAAAATAATAGTGTAAGTACTTTTTAAAACTAGTGCATTTTGTTGTGTGTCTATATAACACATTCTTGTTACTCTTCTTAATGACATTATGATGCTCATAGATTCTTTAACTGTGTTTTCTAGTAGCCCAACCTACATGAAATGTTTGGTGGGTTAGACACTCAGCAACATAAACCAAAAAAGTTGTATTACAGTTGCAATACTTTGAGGCAGCACGCTTGTACTGCTACTCAAACAGAAAAACAGGAGTGCTGAAAATTGCTTTACATAGTTTACATACACTTCACAAATAAGTTCCCTTGACTGTATTCCAAGACTACCTTCCATCTTAGTTCCTTGGTATTATAACACTTTTTATTAATAATAATCAGACACTCCCCAACAACTTTTTCTACAACAGGGTCTCCAGTCAATAGTTCTTACTTATTTCTTACTATCTGTTTAATTACTGGCATATCAAGGGTATAGGATAAAACCAAACCCATAACATAATTTTTTCCTTCATGTAACTTAGAGACACTAGACCCCCCCCCCCATTTTCACCATCCACTTCAGTGAAGAGTTTGTATTAGTGTTTTCTCCCAACTGGGTCTATGTTTAGTCACTGAACAGAATGTTTATCGAACACTGAACATTGCACCTTCCTTTAATCAAAAGGCCATATCATTATAAAACTTTTCCTTGAATGATGATAGTTAGCCAATGTCAAGAAAGCAGAATGGAGCACTTACTTAATTGTAACTTAGCTATAAGGAAACCTGTCATTTTCCCCACAGCCACCCACAAGAGTAGGATTAGGTGAACATCGGGCACTCCTTATGTGGGGACATGTGCCCCCCACCCTCATGTGGAGAGTTGCACCCCATACCCCCTGCTAATTATATATATACCAACTCCAAGATTGCACTACAGTAGGAAAAGGGCACATTTCCATATAGCTAAGTTACCAGTAAAAAAGTGCTCCATTCTGCTTCCTTGATGTTGACCAACTATCATTGTTCGATGCAATGTTTTATGATGATTTGGCCTTTCGATTAAAGGAAGGCTCGATGATTAGAGTTTGATGAATGTGCTGTTCGATGATTAAACATAGACCCCACCCAACCATAATCTCGTTTGCCATTCTTCAACTAAAATTGAAGGATAACTCCTCTATTTAAATATATTTATCACTTTACACAATTCTGCTTTGAAATTTGAGTCTTTGGTGGTAAGTCTGTGAATACTCATCATCTGACCTTACACTATGTTGTGTTTTTTTTTTTTCAATAATCATTTTTTATTATTTTTCACAACCATATTACAAATTCACACATTATATACAATATATACAAAATGCTTCCAATGGTTAATTTCACATATATATCAACCTCATGTATTGATCAAAGGTACAGCACTAACAATCAAAAGGAAAATAATACAAAAAAAAAAATCCAACATTAACAAATCCAAGCCAACAATCTGTCTTTTCTGTACATTTTCTATCTAATCTAAGGTTGATTTAGACTATATTCTGGTTCCTGAGAAAAAGTGGATAGTAACCTCTTAAGCCAAAATAATATTAAAAATTTGCTCCCAGATTTTTATGTTGTTGATATTTTTCTTGTGATCACTAATTAACAGTTTATGCGCTAAGATGTGTTTTATTGCCAACAATCTGAAATTTTCCCACGATGTCTGGGCTGGGTTCAACCAATTTGTGGCTATATATAATTTCATTAATAGGCAAATATTCATAATTACAATCGTTTTTGATTTATTTAGATTCTCCGGGGGAATATGAAGAATCATAAACTCCCAAGAGAGTGTTGAATTTTGGTAACCCATTTTTTGTAACTGCAATTTTAATGAATTCCACAATTTATAAATGCACTTACAACTTCAGAACATGTGAAGCAAATCTGCTGTCTGATCAAAGCAATGTGAGCATATGGGTGAATTCTTCGCATCAAATTTGTGCAAAGTGAGACGAGTATAGTATGCATTTTAAAATATCTTCAGCTGCGTAAATACCAATTTCTGAAGGGATACGGACTTTAATGTTAATTTAAATGCCTCCAATATGTTATTGTCGTCTGGGAATATCAATTTCTCTCTCCAGTAACTCGATAAAAGAATATAATTATTATACTTCCTCTCTTTTATCAATTTATATGCTGCGGTTATATATTTTCTATCCTGCAACAGCGCTTCCCATAGATTACGAGAAATGATTAAATCTTCTCCTTTCATTTCAAAGTTGTTAAAATAGTTTATAACCAAGTCTTTTAGCTGACTATGTTGTGTTTCTGGAAGGTTGGATGCATACTAGCATAGTGCAAATAACTGTTACTAACTATAGATTTTTTTTGCCACTGTGCTAAACAGTCTATCCTTTTTGAAGATATTTTCTAAATTAATGTCCAAAAATTCCACACTGATATCGTTCACATTAAAAGTAAACTTTATTATTTATTTATTTATTTATATTTGTTGACCAGGAGTGTCTGACTGGACATAGGTCCATTTTCAGTGGAGGCCCGGGGAGAAAAGCTCCACAGTTAAAATAAACAGACAGTAGTTACATTGGATTATATAGCGATTAACAATTTAACATAGCAATTACTTACAACATATTTACAGATGAAGAACATAGTACATCAGTAGACAACTATAATCTTTATCTGTGAAGTACATAACAAACATTAACAAATGTTACAATAAGAAGTTCCTGCTGTATAATAAGTACTAGGCTTATGAGCATCTGAGCTTGCTATAATCAAGGTAGTTAGTGGAGTGGAAAGAAAGGTAGTGGTTGGATGGGGTGGGTGATATTAGAGTGGGAGTTGCAAGGGCATAGCCAGCATGTTTTTAGGTGCGCTTTTAGTAAAGTTTTGAAGTGGGTGCATGATGGTATGGAGGTAATTGTGGGTGGAAGGGAGTTCCATAATTTGGCTATGGTGCAAGAGAATAGTGCTTCACCAGCAGAGTTATTGGCTTTAGTGATCTGCAAGTGATTTTTGTTGGTGGATCTTAGTGGTCTGGTGGTGCGATAGGGTTGGAGTAGATTCTAGAGAGATGGGACATTTAGTAGATGGTTGACTAGTTTGTGGGTGAGTGAGAGTTGATACCATTGAAGGAGGTGAGGGAGTTCAAGCCAGCCCAGTTCAGCAAGTGAGAGACAGTGGTGACTATGGTAGGATGCCCCTGTGGTGAATTTGGTGATTTTGTTGTAGCAGGTCTCTAGCTTGTTTAGATCACATTGCCTTAGGTTGGTATATATTGGAGAGGCATAAAGTAGGGTGGAGATAAAGTGGGAATTTGCTGTTGAAATCTTTTCTGCTTTGGTGAGAAGTTGCTTATTTAGAAACTAGTGGTCTTGTTCAAATATTCCTGAAATGAATTCAACATTTCTTGTGATTCTGTCCAAAAAGAAAGCAAATCACCAATATAATGGCCACACCTTTTCAAAAAAAAAAAAAATGTTCAATATTTGCAGAAGTAGGGGACATTGCCTCCCATTGTATTTTTTTAAATAAAATTGTTGTGCGTAAGTCAACTTTTTTAACAGGAAAGAACTGTTGTTCAAAGGATAAGCCTTAAACCACATTGATCTTGTATCAATGGGAATTACAGTGCACAGACTGTACAGTTTGCAGAGTCTAAAATAAAGTATTTAATCAACACCTAATCACAGGTTTCAGCTCCTTTTTTTTGAAACTAGTGGTAATGCAGTTTGTGTTAAGGGAAAACCGTTACTGCCATTATGGGGTTTGTACAAACCAAAGATGACACTAATGCTATGTAAAGGCAAAGTGAGGAAATCTTTTACCATTCCCATCAATGGGTCCTTCAGTTTGACCCCATGCCAAGCTATCCTCTATCTCCTTATATCCAGTGCTAATGGTCAGTTTAACAATCAGCTTATAAAAAGAGATTTCACTCAGTAATTCATCCATTTTATCATTATCGTCTCCCAAATTAAATTGCATCCATCATCATGCACCGCAATATCCTCTTCTTTACAAAATACATTTGTCTGTCAGTCCTTTACTCTCTCTGTCTCTGCAAAGCTGTAGATGAATGCATTTGTCCATTTTTGTTTCAAAGAGAAAATATGGATATGGTCCCTCTACAGAAAGTGTACAATATATAATTTTATTTTTGATAGATCTGTTTGCTCTTATTGTTATTTCTTAAATCTTTGTACATGCGGCATCAAGGGTGATATTGTTCCTATCCCTTTATAGTCTTTAGGAGAGAGTTTATTTTATTCTTTTTGGTTTATTGCTCTTAGAATATCGCAACATACAATAATCCTACCTGTTTCATCACATGCAATGATTTTATCCATAATAATATATTATGGCAACTTTCTATAAATATCAGTAGATTTAAAAAAAACATTTTAAGAAGCATAATGTTTCATTTTACTGAAAGAAACAAACTAAGAGGTATTCTATATAGGAAATAGTATTTTTAAAGTTACATTGATTGTACTACCACCCTCTTATCTCACCATCTCTTCCCATTTACAAGATAAAATAGGGAAGCAAATCAAGTTCCTTCACTGCTTCCACTTGCCGTAGAATCCTTGTCATATCAAGCCAAAATATGTGATCACACCACCATCTGGAATGTCATCCCGATGTACTGCACCAAAAACACCTAAACAACTCCAGTGACAGCTGTCAGTTTGGTATCTTTATAAGATGCCCTTGTCCAGCATGTTTAGTTCATCTTAATGTGAAAGAGCAGAGATTATACTGCAATGACTGTTTTCAACCATTTAGTTGTTCTCTGTGTCATAAACCCATTGACTCAAATCGAATTTTCTTTGCTTGCATGTGTCATATAATTCTTTTAATCACTACGCACAGCTTTTTCCATAGGTAAAGAAGGAAAATATCCAAAAAGCAGTCCAAGTAGAACACAGAAACAGCAGAGCAGACCAAGGCTGAGTATAACCATAAAAACCCAGTAGTCAGATTTATAAAAACTTGTAACTTTTGAGACTGATGCCACTTTCAAGATTTACTGCAAACACAGACAGAAGTTTTCACAGAGACTGAAACAGATGCCGTGACCTTGACCTGAACAGCCTGAAAAAGGCATGTACATCTGGTGTCATAGTCAACCCATAGTAACTTCTACAAGTTATCTGCAGAACCCGACTCCTGTACAAGGTGTTTCTTATGGCCAGTGTTTTCATTCTCGCTCAACATAGAATTGCTGTGTGCACCTTCACTGCTGTTTTAGGTCCTTCTTGTAGACTACATTGTCCAGTACTGAAGTTGGGATTATGAAGTTACAGGCTATGACACATGGAGTTATTAGTTAACTGAAAAACTTTTTAAGAAAGGTATTGGGTAGGGAAATGTGGACAGTTGGCTAGAAGTAAGGTCTTGGGAGTTACCCAGGATGTATGTAGGTTCTGTGTTTTTTTTTTCTTAGTCAACTGTGTTTCAAAGTTAATTTCTCTGCAAATCAATAAACAGTTTGTGGGTCTAGGTTAGTAAACACTAGCACAAGAATAAAAGACTGAAGCATATCTCTAAACCATCCATCTCCAAAATGAAGAACACTAGCCATCATAATGTGGAACAAATGGACAAAATGTGGAACGCATACTAATGGCTTACTAGCAGCTTCAACTCAGAAGGTCATGGGATGGTCAAAATATCCTGGTTTCACTTATAAAAAAAAGATCTTTAAATGAATTAATGTAATTAATTTCTGTTTACCATGGGTATCAGTTAAAAACCTCCTAACACTGACTGTGCGATAGACCCTTTCAATGTGGAACATCAGTGAACATTAACTTTTTAAGACCCCGGATAAGGTATTTTCCTCATGATAAGTTACACTTCAGAGGTATGGATTGAAGGGCTTCCAAGCTCCTTTGATTAGCTAGTGTAATTGGGACAATAAGTTTCTATACATATTTTCTGTTCATATAATCCAGCATCCATCTGCTAGTTTAGCACAAAATAACAATCTACACAACTATGTTCCCATTCAGTCATTACGATCCAGTAGACAAAACCTCCTGTCTGTCCACAAACTTATCAGATTGCTGGCCATTGTCTATACTCATACCAGATCAGTAATACTCTTACATGTACTGTCATAGTAAATAAATTTAAAAGTATTAGTAAATTAATTGCCTATATAAAACCTGTATTGTTTAAGGAAAGTACTGCATACACCGGAGAATATGGCAGGAAGAGTCTCACATAGTATGTATGTAAATAAAAGTGTAATAGCCTGACAATAAAGCTCTAATTGTTTGACTGCATGTGCATTCTCTGGTACCACATGGTAATGTAGATTTGCAATCACGTAATAGTACTGTTGTATTAAGCACTGTTACCCATACCGTGCACCATAAATAGAATGCGTAGGAATGTCTGTATATGACTGGTGTAATCCCCAGAGGTCATTTAGTACAACTGAGAGACACATAGAAAACAGGAAAAAGGCAGACAACAAAACCCGAATAGCACATGCAACTGAGATGTGAACTGCTGTATTTTTAGCACTCATAGGCATGGTTCAAATCCTGCCAATGGCAGTAGTCTGCATACAGAATCATACCCCACAACTGTACAGGTATGTGCAGAATATCCAGTAAAGTGGCCCATATCTGTTGCCTGTCAACCTGTCCCCCTGGGAAATCAGTGGGATGACCCCAGACATATAGGCAGCAAACAGGAAATACAACTGATTGACACACATATATGAGAACAAAGCTGGCACGCTAGCAACTCCCCAAAACCTTATGAAATTAAGAAGCCATGTATGTCACATTTACACCCACATGTTGTCAAGCTTTGGAGAGAGTGTGTACAGTAACAGAGTGAGATGCATGTGCATAATAGCAATGTGGAATCTGGTACCGTGTGTGGCAACATTCCAGTAGTGCTAACAAACATTTCTCCCACAGATCTGTTAGATACCAACACTGTGTCCAGAAATACAAGAATGATAACCTGTACTGGTACTGATTACATTGGTATTGTATGGCATTGTGACTGATGCAGTTGCTCTGAATAATGAGGTATTACTCATCACTGTCACCCACACTGTCCTACAAAATATAACTGTCTAGGAAATCTGTATAAGAGTGTTGTAATACAAGGTTAGAATGCAAAAGCACAGGAAAATTGTAAGACAGAAAGCAGATAGGAGATATACAGCAATATCTGTATAGCACACACAACTCTAATTAATGGACAGTGTTTAAGTTGTAGCAGACACAGCCATGGTCTGAATCCTGGGAGTGGAAGTAGGCTGCATTCAGAATCATACCCCAAAACTGTACAGATCAAACCAGAATGTCCAGTATATGGGCCCATATCTGCTGTCTGTCACCCTGAGAAATCTGTGGGATGATCCCAGATGTTTAAAAAAAAAAGGAATACAAGTGATTGTCAAGCATCTATGAGAACAAGCCTGTCACTGTAGCAACTCCCAAAACTGTTAGGAGAGTAATAAGCCAAGTATGTCCTATCTACACCCCCATGTTGTCAAGCTGTGACCAGAGTGTGTACAGTAGCAGAGTGAGATGTATGTGCATAAGACTAATGTGTAATCTGGAACGTTGTGTGGCAACATTGAGGTGATGCTAACAAACATTGCTCCAGCAGGTACATCAGATACGAACACTATGCTGAGAAATAAAAACTTTTAAACCCTGTATTGGTACTGTTTACTCTGATATTGTAGGGAATTGTGAGTGTAGTAGTTTCTCTGAATAATAAAGTATCACTGATCACTGTCACCCACACTGTGCTACATAATATAACTGTGTAGGAAAGCATGTATATGTGTATGTCAAATCACTAAATGTTGAAGAGGGCTATAGTCTAGATATGTCCCGGTACACCTGCATGTGGTCAAGACATGGCCAGAGTCTGTGCAGAAAGAGTTGTATAGCTATGTGCACAACATCAAAGTATGTGTAGAAACAGTTAATTACTGTTAACAAACATTCCCTCCACAAGTATACCAGGTAAAAAGTGTATACTGCAGGTTAAACCAGTTCATATATAGCGATGACAGCCATATCACTGTCCAAATTAAGGCTATAGGGAAGTTAAGTAATACTTGTAAGGTACAGATTACAGCACTGACTAGGCAAGTAATGTGGACTACAGGAATATACTAGTTGTTAATTGACATTTTTCTCCACCCCCACCATATCTCCAACAATAAACTACATACCCACCTCAACTGGTATGTAATTACTCCTATGTTCTGATTATGTCCTATTGGTTTATAAACATTTTTATTTGTTTCCATGCATGTACTATATTGAATTATTCAAACACTGGTGGCATGGTGCCATCAATGTACCTGTATGCTATTCTTATTACCACTGTGGTCCCATATATGCATGTGTTTTGTTTGCTATGCATCTGTTCCGTATCACATGTCTGATTTAATGGGAATATCTATGCATGCTGTTCTACCTAACCCTGGAATGTGTTGACTATTACTAACCCAATATGATGATAGAATCTAAACACTATAGCATGTTTGAGAAGGCCGGTCACAGCGGATCCACCTGTGCCCTCAGCTGGCCATGGCACCACGTCTGGGCCCAACCTGGGACCTCCTTGTCCATTGGTCCTGTACCACCTTCAGGTGAAACTACCTCAGGGGATGGGGCTCGCTCCCCCCTGGGTGCGGGCACGGACAGGAACCTGTCACCTGCTGCTAGGTCTGGGTCATGGTGCGTAGTGAGCTCAACCAGCAGTTTGGTGATCTACTACACAAGCTTGAGGACCACATTTTGTGACTAGAGGGTCAGCCTGGCTCTGCGACTCAGCCCCCAGCACAGCCATCTTCGGGGCTGTGAAGGTGCAGTGGTGGCTGCCCATGGGTGGGGACCTCAGTCCCACTGTTTCCACTAGGGGGCTCATGGGCTTCCAATTTTCCAACACCCCTCCCCATCAAGGTGTTTACCCCCACATGTGGCATATACCGCAACTGTATGTGTCTTGTTTGTCTTGTCTGTTAACCTACCCAACCTACCTCCCCAAATATACCTACTATGCCTCCCCAACATCCCACTCTCACCTGAAGAAAAAAATAAAAAAAAGGCAATCTGTTCCACCCAAAACATCTCGCCCCATACATAGCTATCCATTTTGCACACTTGTCCTCTGGACACCTGTAATCTGGTCTAACTGCCATCACAAGTTATTATTGTTGTCCTCACCCCTCTCCCAGGGGTTTGAGTGTCCAAATCTACCTCCAAATTCAGTGTATATGCACAGCTGTTGCTGTAGACGAAATGGGCAGCTATGGACCTTGCCTACACCCTTCCTGCACATCCCTAGCTATTTGCCCTACTGTCTTTCCCTCTTTGTGCCCCTTTTTCACCACTTTCCTATCAACCCTTTTTCTTTTCTTTTAAAGAAATTAGCACAGAGGTAAGCAGGAGTAAGCACTTTTAAGCATCAATAAGCAGGTTTAAGCTTGTTTGCGTGGAGGTAAGCAATGTCTACACAGGTTAAGCAATTGAGAAGTTGAGTATAACAAACTATAACACGAAGTTAGCAGTGCTTACCTCCACGCAAACCTGCTTATAACTGCTTAAAAGTGCCTTAATCACTCTGTATCCAATGGCCCTTATTCTGCCCAGCAACAAAATAAACAGCCTCTGCAAGGCCAGAACGCAGGACTCTGCACATCATAGTCAAAGCAATTTACCACTAAGCCATGTCAGATATACATAACCCTGATATTTTCACAAACATATCACCCAGCCCAGTCACTCAACAGTACAGGCAATGTATTCCAACATGCAGATATTTGTATGTATGTGTGTGTGTGTGTGTGTGTGTGTGTGTGTGTGTGTGTGTGTGTGTGTGTGTGTGTGTGTGTGTGTATGTGTGTGTGTATGTATATATTAATATCTAAATCGATATAACATATCTATATATGTAGATATATATATATATATATATATATATAAATATATACATCATACATATATATATTCATAGGTCATAGGTTGGTACTAGGCTATTGGCCTTAAGGCCTATATAAGCCTTGCTAAAAAGGTACCTTGGCTTTCGCCACCCAAGAAAATTATTTTCCTGTGCCACTATCAAGCAGAGCCACAGAAATGATCCCCGGGGTGAATTTCCTATTTCCCATTCAATCATCAAGATTTTTATTGAAGAGTGCTAATGAGGAGCTTTGATTGATATAGATAGGTAGTTTTCTCCAGGGTATGGGAAGTCTCTGGGGCAGGAATATATCCCTCCAGCATGTTCTGTTTATTGTGGTGACAAGGTTTAGGTCCCTAGAGTGTGTAGCTTGGAGGGATTAAGATTTCTTTACATGGAGTATGTTAGGCAGAGATTGCCTCTGAGCAGGCGATATGCGATGGAGTAAAGCTGGAGATTTTTGAGACGGTCTGCATAGGGCATCTGTTTGAGGCTGGTAATCCTTTTTGTGAGGTATTTCTGCGGCCTTTCCAGTTGTTGTAGATGTCTTGTGAGGTACATACCGAAAGGACATTGTACTCTATAATGGGTCTAACGAGTGATGAGTAGAGGGGAACAATGACCTCTTTTTTCCTGGATGAGAAACCTTTTGTGATGAGGTGTGCCACATACAAGGATTCCCTGACTACTATGATGATGTGATTATCAAAGGAGAGACTACTGTCCACCTGTGTCCCAAGGTCTCTTATCACACTTTTGGTGTTAAGTTTACTAAGACCTATGTGGTAGTTCATGTGTACAGAGTTTTTACCAAAGGGGATGACAATGCAATTTTGGCACTGAGCTTGAGGACATGGCTTTGACACCAGGTATCTGTCTCAGTGAGGCCCTTTTGTAGGATGTCCACATCATTAGGAGTTTCGATTATGGCTCCTAGTTTGCAGCCATCTGCAGACTTTCATTAGCCAAAAATTGTCTGTGTTAGCCTGTACTTCAGAGAAGTAGATACCGAACAGGAGAGGACCCAGGACTGAACCCTGTGGTACTCCACTTTTCACTGGTCTGAAGTTGGATTTCGAGTCAGCTACTTTCACAGTGTGGGTTCTGTCAGTGAGCCAGTTGGCAACCCATGTTGTGAAATAGGGATTAATACCTAGTTTAGTGAGTTTATCTATAATTCCAGAGTGGGGGATGGTGTCGAAAGCCTTGGCAAGATCTAGGTAGGCTGTGTGAACCGCCTTACTCTTGTCTACAGCTTTGGTGACTGCTTCAAAGAAGTCTATCAGGTTTAGGAGACATGATCTGCCTTTTACAAACCCAAACTGGGTGGGGTCCAGAGTTTGGATATTACCATTGTCTTTGTTTATAAGTTCCATGATGATACGTTCCATGGCTTTGCAGACCAGGCTCATCAGGCTAAAGGAGCGGTAGTTCCTGGAGTTTGTGGTGGCTCCCCTTTAGTGGAGTGGGATAACCGTTGCTGTGCACCATTCAGTGGGCACAAAGCTTGAGGTGAGGCTATGATTGAACATAGTACTTAGGTGGGGTGCCAGTTCGCTCTGCATTTCATGTAGAACGCAGTCTGGGATGTTGTCAGGTCCCATGTATGCTGTGTTCTTGACTCTGAAGTGTGTTTTTTTCCTGTGCAGCCATATTTTACAGGATCTTTGCATTCTTCCGGTATAGAGATGGGCCCTTTAGGGGGTGAAAGGGGGGTAAAGTTAGCACTGAACCTATCTGCCAGGATGTTGGCAATATCAGTTGGTTCTGTATAATTAGTGCCATTGTGCTGTAACTCAGAGCAGATCTGAGTGTTGCCACTGGGATTCTTGACATAGCTATAGAATGCTTTGTGGTTGTCTTTAGAATCAGTGGCAATTTTGTTTTTGTATCTAGCTTTGGAGGATTTTATGAGGGATCTCAGCTTCTTACTGAGGCTGACCAGGGAGTTCTTCCAATCATGGGATTTTACTGTTTTTTGCAACAGTTTCTTTCTTCTGTTGTAGAGTTTGTTTATGGCAGATGACCACCAGATTGGCTTTATTTTTTTTGAGGATAGCATCTTAGTTCTGTTAGGGATAGCATGATCCATGCACTCATGTAAGTGCTTATAAAGTGCATTTGTGTAGGATTCAGCAGTCGTACTTCTATTGCCATCTGCATGGGTGTTGTGAAGTTTGCCACTTCTGTCTTAAGAAGCGTGAAGTTGGCTTTGGAGAAATTTTTTACGGTACTTTCCCTAAGGGGGGTGGGGATGGGATGTAGATGTCTAGGGTGATTAGCTTGTGGTTGAATCTGACCAATGAGGAACTGACCTTAGGTGTGGAACACCGTTCACCCATGTTGTTAATGACCAGGTCTAGGATATTGCTGCCCCTGGTGGGATTGTGGATAAGTTGATCCAAGGCATTGGAATTTATGAATTCCAGAAAATGTTGAGCAAAAGAGTTGGTACATGAGTAATTTTCCCAGTTAATGATGGGGTAGTTGAAATCGCCCATTATTAGGGTGTTGGTTGTACCCTAATATTTTCCAGTGTATCAAGAAATGAGGAGTGGGAATCCTGGGACAAGGTAAGGGATCTGTAGCAAGCTACAATTTGGATTGCGGTCTTGCCCAGAGTTAGTTGTTCTTGGATAATCTCGGATGCATTATGCTGAACAACCAGCCTGTAGGTGTGGGTATCCTTAATAAATATGGACACGCCTCCACCTTTAATGTTTCGGGTAGGTGGCCAAAAGGTGTGGTATAAATTATAGCCTTGTAATGCAGGGGTGCTCTCTGGAGCCTTGAACCAGGACTCTGACACTGTACAGATGTCAATGTTCTCCATTTTAAGGAGTGGCTCAAGTGAGTGCATTTTGAGGTTTAGACTTCTAGCGTTAAGTAGCATTACCCTCAGATTTTGCTTGCTTATACCTGTTACGGTGGTGAATTTGTCATTTGAACTTTGCCTAATAAAGGCACTATAGGACCGGCAAAAGCCTTAGCCAGTATCCAGAATCCAAAGCGCGACAGGTGCAGGCCATCTCTGGCAATGCATCGTGGTCTGTCGATCATGTCATCCCAGGCAGACAGATACTGGATGTCCTTAGAATGACACCAGAAGCTTAGCCAATTGCTGAAGTCAATCATTTTGTCCTTGTACTGTGGTACCATTCTGGGTGATGGCAGGATGCTACTCAGGGCTAGGGTCATACCTGCCTGGGCTACAAGATCAGAAAGCTCCTTTATGTCTCTTTTCATGTAGTCCAGAGAGGTACATCTCAGGTCATTCACACCAAATGGACAATGACAGAGTCATATTTGTTGTGGTGTGACCTGAGTGCGTGCGTTATGTGGTGGATCCTGGCACCTGACTGGCAGCTGACAGTAACTTTCCCCTTGTTTAGCCTGGTGAGTGGAACATCAGTATGCCTGACTATAGAGTCACCTATGACTAGAATGTTGGGTACGTTGTTATGCCTTATGGGCTGTGGTTGAATGGTTTAGTATAACCATATATACATACATAAGCATACATCTGTAGATAACAATGGGAACATAACAAAAACATATATGTCCACATGCAGCCGTAATGGGGTTGAGAGGCCCCAAACAACATACGTGTAGTACGAATAGGTACCCCTCCCACAGCCAAACATGTCTGCCCAGCAATACACTACCAACTGTTGCAGATCCCATAACCAGGACCTGACTGGACATGGGCACAAGATGTTAACAGTACTCCATCACACCTGTATAATGTCAGGCTGGTATCAGTAACATATCATGCAGTACAGTCTGGCTCCCATAGGAATTGTACAATGTGGAAGCAATCAACATCCCTAGTATACATATACACAGGTACATATATGCAGATATATATATATATATATATATATATATATATATATATATATATATATATACATATATATATAGGTTCATATGTATTCACCGAAATGACATTACATTGACTTGCATTACATCGACACCGATTCACCGACAGTACAGTTCATCGACATGTGAATTCATCGACTTACACATCACCGACAAAGAACCCGGAGGGTTAAAGCATGAACAACACACCGTACAACCCCGATCTCACTCATACACCAGCAGAACATAGGACGATGATGTAGCGCTGAGCATAAATCACCATGTAACGGAAACACACCGTGCTAAGCACCAGACAAAATGGCGAGCACATACCAGTCTGCCCCGGGTGAGATAGGATGTATCTACCCCACTGTACGGTCGCAAAGAATGAAGCCTATGCTAATCATAGATAATTACCTGTATTACTTAGAGAGGACAAGGGACAGTATCCGGTACTGGGCCTGTAAATATAAATGTACACAGCACTGTAAAGGCAGGGCTGTGACCCACTACCTACCTGACGGGGATAAACTGCAAAAGTCCGTTCCACACTCGCATTCCGCTGACCTGGGTGAAATGGAGCGGTACGTTGTCTGTAGTGAGTTGAAATGTAGGGCTGGTATGGCGAGGGATACACCTTCACTTGTGGTAGATGATGCAGTAGCGTCAACATCATTGTCTACCATAGATAGTTTACCAAGCAGAGCTGCTATGTTACAGCAGGTGAACCAGGTTAGGAAGCTACGGCGCGGCCCTATGACACAGGCACAACTGACGCTAGATAACATCGATTTCAGTCAGTTCACTCTCAAAACGGGGATGTTCATACACAAAGCGATGTCAGATAAAGTTACAGACACCACAGTGGTAGCATTTAGTACCACAGATAACCTGCGTGACCTTAGCCACTCAACCATATGGTTGATGGATGGCACGTTTTTCAATAAAGGTGTGTGTATACGGCAGTTATATAGTATACATGGCATACTGCAACATGGAGAGGATATGAAGTTTGCCCCACTTGTCTATGCATTGATGTCGAAAAAGTCGCTGAAAGCGTACAACTACCTGTGGAGTTGCATATTCCATTTGTTAACAGCAAATAAGTTCAATGTTGATGTGAAATATGTGTTGTGCGACTTTGAAATAGCCGCAATGAAAAGTGTGAGGATCAACTTCTCTGAAGTACGATCCAAGGGCTGCCTTTTCCATTTCGGCCAGAATGTCTGGCGAAAGATACAATCCTTAGGGTTAGCTAGCATGTATAACAAGTCACAGCAATTCCAGTTAGCTGTGAAATCACTTGTCGCTTTGGCGTTCCTACCCGAAGATAGGGTGAAGGGTACATTTGAGGAACTTAAGAATAAATTTCCCAAGGAAGGCAAGGACATTGTGCAGTACTTTGCAGACTGGTACATCTCTGGCAAGAAACGTAAGTTCCAAACAAGGTTTACGTCTGCCATGCGATTTCCGCCGCTATTCCCTATCAGCTTCTGGAATGTATATGAGTTAAATCAGTTGTGTTTGCCCCGAACCCAGAACAAGGTTGAAGCCTGGCACCGTAGGTTGAAATGTCTACTGTGTGATAGGGGTAATGATTTACGGTACCTACTACATACACTGTGTCGCGAACAAAACCGGGTGGACGAGCTGAGGGTACGGTTATCTACAGGCTGCCCATCATCCCCCAAGCGTAGAAAACTTATTTACCGTCAGCAGCGGTTCCAGAATCTGATTGCTAATATGGAAAGTTACTCTGACATTGAGTTCGTGGAAGGTATAGCTAGATTGTTAAAGATGTAGCGTACATGCCCGCTATATTAGGTAGGCACTAGCCTGACATTCAGTTAGCTGTGCTGTCTATACTTTGTTTACTTCAGTGAGCAATTCATTCGCTGTACAGCAGCAATGCATTAGAATCCCGAATACTTGCGTGGAGTGTCTGTACGTTGTTTATTAGGGCGGACAGTTCACTTAACTCTACACTACTATGGTGTAGACTCTCCTCGTTTTACATTTACTTTATATATACCTTGGGGAGTGTTAACGACATATGTTTCTTGTTGCAGACAAGTATATTTAGTATCGTACGGCAATGTGTAAGGTTCCGTTTCCTAGTCAGTGTAAGGTTCCGTTTCCTAGTCAGTGATATTTCAACCCGGGTTGTCGTTGAAATGACTTGTCGATGAATTCACATGTCGATGAACTGTACTGTCGGTGAATCGGTGACGATGTAATGCAAGTCGATGTAATGTCATTTCGGTGAATACATATGAACCCATATATATATATATATATATATATATATATATATATATATATATATATATATATATATGGTTCCACTTCATATTGCCGAAATATCATTTCATCGAATTTCAAAACATCAAGACCAAATCATCAAATTGTCGAAAACTCATAGCATCGAATCTCAAATCATTGAAAACTATAAAGCAACTAGAAATAACATCCCACAGAGTTTTTACTATGTTTATGCAGGGTTGCAAGCCCCCCTGCACACCCAATGTGAGGAGCACATTAAATATACCAACTCCAAGACCGCACTAAAGTAGGGGAAAAGGTAATTTCCTAACCCCACTATAGTGCGACCTTGGAGTTGGTATATTTTAATTTATGGGGGGTGTGTGGGGGCTGCAAGGGGGTGTAGGGGGGCTTGCCCCCCTTGCATAAACGTAGTAAACAATGTCTGGGATGTTATTTCTAGGTGCTTTACAGTTTTCAGTGATTTGAGATTCGATTTTATGAGTTTTCGACGATTTGGTCTTGATGTTTTGAAATTCGATGAAATGATATTTCAACGATATGATGGAACTATATATATATATATATATATATATATATATATATATATATATATATATGTGTGTGTGTGTAACTACACATACATATGCAGGGATATGTATTGTAAGATGCATATGTAGAAGGTGCACACAATATGGAACAGCCACTAAGCCTACAGTTACCACCTTACCAACTGGACATTGTATGAGCCACCCATACAAATGACTATCATTGCCTGCATCATATACTCACAGAGAGGGTAAAGGATATAACACCACACAACACCACACATGGGTTTGCATACATGGGAAAGCTTTATTTGTGTACTATTACAGTTGTATATGCCATGTCATATAGCTGTGTAGACACTGACATCCATATACACAGAGTAATGCAACTGTGAAACAGTTATATTAATACAGTAGTCTGGAAAGGTTTACAATTGTTTCTGTCCAGGCTGAGGCCTTCAAGTAGTACAATAGTAAAGGCAGACTGGGCCCAGGATACTAAACAATCAACAGCAAGTAATACAGATGTATAGGTCACCAGCCTCTATCTACACTCTGTGCACAATCCCTAGGGGATAAAGACCTCAGTTGACACAATGGGATGTAACTGTTGCATAAAAAGGCATAACTGACACCATCACAAGCACACTGACAAACAGAACAGTCTGTATGGCAGGAGGCATTAGGCCTGCATTTACCCAAGGTGGATTGTATGGTAATGTACATCCAGATACCTTAAGGCAGCTTACCCCTGATACACCCACATGTTGTAACAGCCTAGGTTAGTTATGGTGCATCTCCCCCCTAGAGTCAATAATATAGGGCCATATACCACTGTTGCATACACTGGCCTCTGGAGTGCATAAGGGCACACATGTATTGCGTAGGTGAAGCCCACACATATATGGTCCCAACCCCACTGTACGTGTTGGGGACACAACAGCTGTGGACTGATGGCAGGAATGACAGCATGACATACTCACAGCCCACTACAAAACAACCTCTGACAGCATGTCATATGTGCAAAGCCTGGTATGTTGGTGGAGGACAGAGGCTGGAACACAGGCCCATATGTGGAAACCTGTTGTCATACACTAAGCAAGTCGCCGGTGTTACAGGATAGTCTGCAACATTACCTTAGTCAGGAATTTGAAGTTAGAAACAGAAATGGAAGTAGCCATGTACTGATAGCACTCAACACACACACTGCCAGTGAAATATCTGACACAAGACCTGTGTGGTGGATAGACAAAATATAATAGGCACACCTCTGGCCATCAAGAGGATATACCCAAAGTTGAGAGCTATGCAGACAGACTGCATTCCAAGTTAAATTAGTATGCACACACAAACCCTGTAACATCAGTACTACACAATGCATACAACAACTCTACTCACACTCTGTCTGTAGTTCTGGAACCTCCTACAAAAATGTAGCCGGCCTGAGTGTGCAGGTTCTCCTGTAAGAGGTATTGCTACCTGCTGTCTATAACACTGATGCCCACACACAGGAAGGATGTCCTTCACACAGGAAAGGTAAAGGGACCACACCCACATGATGTAGGAATTTATAGTAGGTGGTTGCCATGACAGTGGTAATTGGAAGTACTACACACCAAGCTGCATGCAGGTAGCAAGTGGAGGACACTGATTGGTGCAGAGGCCATTACCTGATCATGTGCATCACCTACAAAATCCATGCTGCAATCTATTCAAAGCAGCTCAATCCATTTACTGGAGAGAGACCCAGAGAGAGAAAGAGAGAGAGAGAGAGAGAGAGAGAGAGAGTGAAAGCGGGAGTGGAAGTGGCAGTGATAGCCAAAGCCACAGCAAAAAAAAAAAAAATACATTACTTACATTGTGCAAACTATCCAGAACAGACATCATTCCCACAACAGGTATGTGAAGTATATATGCATGTAATAGAATGTAGTACTTGGTCCATAATAATGGGTTTGATGATGTGGAATGATTTATATGTGCCATCAGGGGTTGTTATGATGTTCATCTGAACAACTGCTATGGACAATAGTGTCTATCTCTGTGGGCAGTGGGTCATACCTGTCAACTGTGCAGATCAGCACTGACTGACAAGATGTAAGCCATCATAGTTTTTACTGTGTAATGGGAAGTATGTATATTACGTGGCCAATAGCTGGTGGTGGATGTAATGCCATAATGATGGACACATGAGATCCAAAGCCCATCCCTTGCAGGATAATAGGTGTGTAACAGGGTTACCTGAAATCTGGTCCTACATATACCCCCCTAATGTCAGACTGCATCCATATGCAGCAGCTGTCTGTGTTGTAGCAAGGCAGAACAGTACAGCTGTGCAGGAAGGTGCTGTGAGATTGTGGACCTGATGTCTGAATGTATCTGACACATATAGGTATGCATATGTCTACATATGTACACATATATGATATATGAACATATATAGATATATATCAACATGTATGTCCACAAATATACAGATACCCATGTGTAGACATATATATGAGCACATATATACATCACATATATCTACACATATAAAGATATATACCTATATGCACGTCTACATATATACAAACACACACAAACATATATGTATGTAAATGCACATCCCCAATAATACAACCACAGTGATGCATGCTATGTGTGAGGAAACAGTACACATAGCAATAAACACAGTTATCTACAGCTGGCAGTGTGTGCAACATAGACAGGTATGTCACATGTTAATCCTTGTTGGGACCACATTGCCCTCGTCTGTGAAGCATGGAATGGGAATATAGGGCAATATGGCAGGTAGAGTTGTGGAGGTGGTCAGGTTGGTAGATATAGAGGACAGTCTACAGGAGTGGTATGTAGCACATGGTGGGTAAACACCCGGGACGGTGTGTGTGGTCTTTGATATGGATGCCCCATGGGCCCCAATATGGACACAATGGGAACAAGCCCCCTCCCATTGCTACTCACAACAGCAGTCCACGTCCTGGAGGCTGAGCAGGAGGAGCATGTCTGCCCTGTGAATGTGTACTGGGTGCCTCAGAGTGATGTAACACATCCCACATGTGTCTATGGAGCTTGTTATGGAACAGACTCTGGACCTGACCTCAGGGGACAGGAACATGTCTGTGTGTGGCCCTGGCTGGGGGAGACAACATCCCTGGGTTGGTTTCACCTGATGATATTGCTGGACCAGTACATGAGGAGGCCCCAGGGTGGGACACATTTGTGATGTGGCCAGGTAACATGGGCAGATGGGTTCGGAGAGGTGGTTCTGCTGGGCAATACTACATATACTTGTTATGTCACTGTTATAGAACATATGTTAGTAGTAATAGTTTACACAATTCCGGAACATGTCCAACAGCATGCATAGATATCCCCAATAACACAGAATGTCAGATGTGCAGCAATCACAAAGCAGCCATACCACAGGCATATATGGAACCGTAGTAGCCCTGACAATGGCATGCAGGTGAATAATCTGTAACCGCCCAGCAATAATAGTGTCCACACAGGGAACATGGCTACAATCACATAGTAGAAAGTGTGGTACAATACAATATCTGTCCAACTGGTAGGTAAGCTATAGTCATACCTAATGAGTTGTGTGTACAGTTTGTTGTAGCTGATATGGTGGGGATGTGACAGAAATGTGTATTAAGAACTGTGGTAACCTTGCTGTATGAGCTGCTCAGACCTGTTTCCATCTTTCTGCCTTTCTGCCAAGATATCGCATGCACGTTTGCCAACATATTCAGCAGCTGAAAATGAAGTGCTGATCACGTACTTAATCCAGCACTACCGTGTGCTGTTTGGCAGGGCCACTCATGACCAGCAGGAGTGGACCACCCCATGGAATGACTTATTCCACAGGGTCAATGATGTCGGACTGCACATCCACAGTTATGAGCAGATCCAGCATCATTGTACTGACCTGCTTTGAATTGTCCATCAGCGTGCTGCTGCAGTCCTCCAGGGGGATCACCTCACCACAAGGAGGCCATGGCATCCATCCTCCCCTGACACATGTGGAGGAGTTCCTGGCCAGCCTCATGCAACCTGCTCGTCTGGTCAGCCACCAACCACTGGACACCTTTGTGGAAATGGGTGCCACCCACACACCGGCTGAGGAGCGTGCAGGTAAGGCTATCAGTAGACCACTGTTGCATATAAATCTGCATCGGTACAGGTAGAACATGCATATCTGACATGTCATACGTATATTGTGTTGCTGCATAGTATTGATAAACAGATGTTCATAAGTGTTACTATTGTGGAAGCATGCTGTTGATGTTTGGTAATACTGCACCCACCAAAATTGCAACCAAGAAACAAACTTTTAACTGAAAATGAGCGGACTGCACACAATAGGAGAGCTGGAACACAGCTTTAATGCTCGACAAGTAAAACCAAATTCACGTAAGCACTTTCGGCAAGTTCGAATAACCCGCCTTCTTCAGACAACAACTGGGTTACAAAGGGAATGTTTTAATACATCGTAATTAAATTCATTAACCAATCAAGTTAGAATGCATTGTTACTAGATCAAAAAAACATGACTACCTTAAAAAGCCATCATTTTTAGCCTAAAAATTACTAACTTGTAAATTACATGTATTTCATTAAAAAAACCTATTCTATACATCATTAAAAAACTAGACAGTACTGCAATAAGAATTTTATACATATATATATATGTATATATATATATATATAGAATGGAAACTAGTGTTTATATGAATTAGTGCAAACAACAGTTACTGAATTATAAAGATTGTCCTTAAATAAAAATATGTATGTTTATACTAAAGTTATAAATTGATTATTCAAACTTAAAATAATCAACATAGAATTAGATATAAAACTAATAAAATTATCAAAAAACTAGATTCAATTGAAACTTGTTCATCATGTTAAATTCTAACCAGTAAACACGTGTATATATAGCAATTTGAAATATGGCTGATAAATTACGTGCTCACTTGCTTAAAAATAAGCTTTCTATACAAATAATGATTATCTGTAAATAAAATAGTTAATATGCTCTACCTCATACTTCAATGTATTCTGCCAGTATACAGTCATGTATGAATGAATATTCTAGAAGCAAAAATGTCCTGTTTTACAAAGTTCTCCCCTGTTTACCTATTATAGGATAACCATTTCAGGACACATTTTATAGATAAACTTTCGTTAATACCTGGAAAAACATGGGCTCTCGTTCTAATCTGCCATAGCAGTTCATCTATTTCCAAAAGGATTTGCCATGGGCCACCTCTTACATCCATTTCTCTTTGTTGTAAAACGAAGAAATGGAAGGAATGCCCTGGAAATTCCAAACAGTGTCTGGAAAGGGCGTTGTTAACATCTGCTTTCGAAATAGCATACTGGTGTTCGTAAATTCTATTTTTTTAACTTTCTCTCGGTTTTCCCAATGTAGAAAGCTTTACATAGATTACACAGTGCTGCATATACAATTGCTTTAGATTCACATGTGTAATGACCTGCACATTTGATGTCCTTACCATTAATAGTGCATACTGTGGCTACTCTGATGAATTTGCATTGGGAACATGTTCCGCACCTGTACATACCCCGAGGTCTATTAGACCTTGAAATTAATTTGCTCTCAAAAATGCTTTTCAGGTTTCTCCCTCTTCTGTATGTAATCCTAGGGCGGTCACCTAAGAGAGTAGAAAGTGATCTATCCTCTTGAATGATTTGCCAATTTTTATTGACAACTTCTCTAATTTTGGCTGAATCAAAACAATAAGTTTGCAAAAAACTGATGTTAAACTTCTCCTTTTCACTAGTATTCGTAGGTATTATACTACCATCAGATGTTGTGATGTTGTTAATATGATCTAAACTCGTAGTACTACGACCCGAGAGTAAAGGAAAAAAGTATCCTAACTCTCTTTTATTTGTTACTTCCGTAACCACACACGAAATTAGAGACTGAGGATAGCCTCTTGTTATAAACATGTCAGTAAGTTTACTACACTCAGCAGCAAAATCAGAAGGATCACTAACCATTCGGGCTGCTCGAACCATCTGTCCCTTAATGACAGATTTCTTTTGGTGATAAGGGTGATTACTCGAAAAATGTAGGAAGGCATTTGAATATGTTGCCTTCCTAAAAATTCTACTTTTAAACCTGTGATTTACTCTATCTTTGATCAATGCTATGTCTAAATAGTTGATCTCTGCCTCATCGACATTATATGTAAATTCCAGAAATTCTGTCGAGTTTGTTAATGTGTCGATGAAGGTTGGGATCAACTCTCTGTCACCCTCCCAAATGCAAGAAATGTCATCCTGGTATCTAGTATACCAGGAAACATTTTTAGAAAAAAGATCTTCCTTGAACAGATAGGTGGACTCCCAATGTGCTAGTACCGCATTGGCAAATGAACCGCCACAAGGTGAGCCCATAGCAACACCTGAGGTTTGTAGATAATATCTATCTTCAAACATGAAAAAATTGTTCGACAAAACAATTTCAAGCAAGGTTTCTATCAAATTTATAGTGTCATGGTTAACATTTTTGGCACACATAAACTCTCTAACCCAGGCTAGGCCAATATTTTGGGGAATGACTGTATATAAATCTTTTATGTCGACAGTAAGAAATATCATGTTGTCATTGTATGTAAGATTATTAATATTTTTCAAAAAGAACCATGAATCTTTACAAATGTGCGATTCAGAAAATATTAAAGGTTTCAATATGCTGTCGACGTATTTGGCACATGCCTGGGTAATAGACCGTCTACCATCAATTATAGGTCTAAATGGAGGGGAGGTGAGTCTTTTGTGCAATTTAGGTGTCCCAAAAAATACTGGGATTTTTGGGGCTGGCATAACTAAATAATTTAGAGTTTCCTTGTCTATGTATCCTTCCAAAAATAAATCGTTGAGCATATTATTAATTTTTCTGTAAGCTGCATTTATTTCATTTAAAGAAGTAATTTTATAAGCAGGCAACTCAAGATGTTTGGACAAATACTCAACGTATTTAAAATAATCCATAAAGGCTAACCCACCACCCTTATCAGGTTTCAACACACGGATATGACAATCTTTTATCAATTGGATGAAATCATTCTCCAGCATTGTAATATTAGGAGAATTCTTCTGTTTACTGTGTGTGATTGAATTCTTGATAGCCCATATGTCCAACTCACAAACTTTTTCAAATGTTTGTAGGGTGGAATGGAGGGGTGGGTTATAGGAGCTGGATACTCTAAGTAAATTAGTGGCAGATGAATTATTCCCCATCAAACTTTGTAGGTTTAATTTACGTATGAAAACCTTCAAATCAAGGATAAGTCTACTTATATCCATGCTACGCCCTGGCACAAAAGAAAAGTCCTTAGCCAAAAAATCAATGATGTCTTGTGTAATGTTCAGAGTGGTGTAATTGTACACCGTGAAGTCACCGTTGGAACTCTTGTAGATTATAGGTTCTGACCCAAAATTCGTCATGTCAGTCATCTCCTGCGTCCTCGTCTCCTGTTCCTCGAGTTGTTCTGCTGTTGAGCTCGAGGACGGTTGTTGCCCCTGTTGTTGTTCACCATCTGAAAATCCTGATTATTAGGGTTATTATGATTGTTGGAAAAATCACTAGATACAGAGGGCAAGTCATTGTCCACCAATGGTGAGTTAGTGCTAATGTTGTTATTGGCATTAAGCCTAGGGCTCCTTCGGACCACTGGTCTGTTGTTACCACCACTGTTATTATTATTATTATCTGAACTAGACTGAACTGGTTGGGCGTGGGGAAGATCAATGACTGGTAGGCCACTATTATTATTGGTAGAATTTTGTCTCAATTTAGGATAGGCTTGCTTGTTTGCATAGTCTTTGATATCTCTTGCTAATTTCCTTTTCTTGTTAGCAAGTAGTTTTTCCATAGTGGCATTAATACTAACGAAAATTCTGCAATATTCATGTTTGTACCTGGCAAAATCAGTATGAGATTTAATGTCCATTTCTAATGCTTCCAGTTCACTTGTAAGCTTACAAATATCTGAGTTATAATAATTAATAAGTGCCTGCAGAAATTCAAATCCTTGCCTGTCGAATAAATCGATTAATTCTTGGTAAAAAACAGAAGTATCTGTTAAGCCAGCAGGAAAACGCCATTGGCGTAGTCCTTTAGGAATAATTTTGTTCTTAATGCACTCCTGCAAGTAAGAAATCTCCAGTTGGAGTTTCTTACATTTAAACAGTTTTTTGTCCAAGAGATCTATCATGTTTTCCAAGTTATTAAATTCAGAAGCAGGAGACTCATTACTAACCTCGTTGTTGTTGTTCAAGGTAAAAAAACAGGTATTTTCAAGGAAATTGTTCAACGAAGGTGTAGCGTTTGGCAAACAAATATCAGGCTCATACCTTCTATTTGATCCGGCAGTTGTCGTAAGAGCTCCTGTGGATTGTCCTGCTGTAATCCGGGACGGCTGCGCCAAATTCATGGACGTTGTGATATTATTACTTCCTTCTGATGTAGACACCCGAGGAGAGCCTTGTCCATTAGGGATACTCATACCACTAGAGTTCCCATTTAATCCTGCGATTGTCGTCGAAACTCTTGTGGATTGACCAGCTGTAACCTGGGACGGCTGCAACAGGTTTGCGGACGTTGTAGCGTTGTTGCTTCCTTCCGGTGTAAGCATCCGAGGGGAACCTTGCCCATTAGGGATGCTCGTTCCGCTGGAGCTAGCCGTATTTGTAAGATTGTCAATATGTTGTTTCGGCACTAAATCAGCCGAATTAGAGATTGCTTCGACTCTCTGTGTTAAAGTATCCATTCGATGCAGTAATGCTTCAATAAGCTGAGTTAAATTATGTTGTGAATCACCATCCTTGCGACCCAAGTCTTGTGTTAAAAATAGAGAAGGTGAACCAGCCTCTCCAGTGTCGTCCGCCATAGAAAACACAAAATTGCAACCAAGAAACAAACTTTTAACTGAAAATGAGCGGACTGCACACAATAGGAGAGCTGGAACACAGCTTTAATGCTCGACAAGTAAAACCAAATTCACGTAAGCGCTTTCGGCAAGTTCGAATAACCCGCCTTCTTCAGACAACAACTGGGTTACAAAGGGAATGTTTTAATACATCGTAATTAAATTCATTAACCAATCAAGTTAGAATGCATTGTTACTAGATCAAAAAACCATGACTACCTTAAAAAGCCATCATTTTTAGCCTAAAAATTACTAACTTGTAAATTACATGTATTTCATTAAAAAAACCTATTCTATACATCATTAAAAAACTAGACAGTACTGCAATAAGAATTTTATACATATATATATATGTATATATATATATATATATAATGGAAACTAGTGTTTATATGAATTAGTGCAAACAACAGTTACTGAATTATAAAGATTGTCCTTAAATAAAAATATGTATGTTTATACTAAAGTTATAAATTGATTATTCAAACTTAAAATAATCAACATAGAATTAGATATAAAACTAATAAAATTATCAAAAAACTAGATTCAATTGAAACTTGTTCATCATGTTAAATTCTAACCAGTAAACACGTGTATATATAGCAATTTGAAATATGGCTGATAAATTACGTGCTCACTTGCTTAAAAATAAGCTTTCTATACAAATAATGATTATCTGTAAATAAAATAGTTAATATGCTCTACCTCATACTTCAATGTATTCTGCCAGTATACAGTCATGTATGAATGAATATTCTAGAAGCAAAAATGTCCTGTTTTACAAAGTTCTCCCCTGTTTACCTATTATAGGATAACCATTTCAGGACACATTTTATAGATAAACTTTCGTTAATACCTGGAAAAACATGGGCTCTCGTTCTAATCTGCCATAGCAGTTCATCTATTTCCAAAAGGATTTGCCATGGGCCACCTCTTACATCCATTTCTCTTTGTTGTAAAACGAAGAAATGGAAGGAATGCCCTGGAAATTCCAAACAGTGTCTGGAAAGGGCGTTGTTAACATCTGCTTTCGAAATAGCATACTGGTGTTCGTAAATTCTATTTTTTTAACTTTCTCTCGGTTTTCCCAATGTAGAAAGCTTTACATAGATTACACAGTGCTGCATATACAATTGCTTTAGATTCACATGTGTAATGACCTGCACATTTGATGTCCTTACCATTAATAGTGCATACTGTGGCTACTCTGATGAATTTGCATTGGGAACATGTTCCGCACCTGTACATACCCCGAGGTCTATTAGACCTTGAAATTAATTTGCTCTCAAAAATGCTTTTCAGGTTTCTCCCTCTTCTGTATGTAATCCTAGGGCGGTCACCTAAGAGCATCGCCACAGGTGTGGCTACTGACATTGCATCTCTCACCCTCTTATGTAGGTCCCTCCAGGTTACCATCAAGGCAGTAGCCTGTAGCCGGTGAATATGTTTTATGTAGATGCTTGCCAACACAATGAGCATGTAATGGTGATGGTATATTCCATGAACACATCTAACACACCTACCCAGAATGCATGCTGTACATGTGCACATATTGTTTCTGTGAAATGCACAGCATCACAGGTGTGAACATGATGGGGTATTGAAAGGGTATGACAGACACCTGCATGATAACTACCATCCTGTCATTGCAGAATGTGCCCACAGGGAGTAACATAATGGTGGGAGACATGGCCTACAGTAGGGACATATTTGGAACAACACCCATATACAGTGCAACACCAGTGTATATACCTGTAGGACAATGACAAATGCTGCAGAGATACACTATAGCATAAGGCATTACAGTAGTTCACATTATCAGCTGGGACTAGGCTGTAATATGTGGTGTTCAGTGTATGGGACACTGCAAAGTGACATACGTGTGTAGGGCTTACTTGTCATGCACCTGCAAAAAGGCTGAGGGGGGGGGGGTCTCCCCATGACACATCAGTGCACTGCAGCAGGGATCCTAAGGATGCTAAGAATGGCAGTATCCACACATAGTCAGGTTCAGGACCTGTGGCAGATGTATCCCTACCCCCACAGCAATAGTGATGGCAGTGTGTGAACACCAAGAGATGTGCACATGAATAGACCTTGCAATCATGCAGAGTAGGGGGGACATGTGTAGGACATACTGAACATACACTGGCAATTGCAGATGGCCTACACCGATATACCCCGGACATGAATAGTGACCCCAGCCAGGAGTAGTGACTGCTATACTACACACAACAAGAGGTGCGTCAAACCGTCATAGCACACATATATCCACATGAAGTGTCTGCACTGTGGTCAGCATACACACACCTAACACATTCTGTAGACACTGCTTGTGAAAGTACAGGACATATGTCACATATCGGGCACATGTACTGTTTAGATATGCAGTGACATGGTCCCAATGCAGATCACAGATGGGTGCGTCATATCAGGAAGGGTGTGTATACCCCCCATAGCCATGGTATGCTCTGATACTTGTTAGTGTAAGAGTATTGGATTGGTCATACATGGTCCGCTGATGCTGAGAGCTGTAAATCAGGCATCAGGCATTCACAAATTACAACTGCCCACATATCATCCTAGGTATGTGTTTCTGTGAAACATAGGGGCTGTGAGCATTAAAGCTGACATAACTGACACAGTACTTCACATTCTGCAATGGGTTGTACACCTGTGAGGTGTGGTGCATAGTACATGGCAGGGTGCAGAACAGGTGCACAGCAATATTGTGTACATGGGTGCACTGGTATCCAGGAGAAGGGGCATCACCTAGTGACATAGCACATGCATCACACACATGTATACTGTTGCTAGCATGGATTGACTATAGCTGAGCTGCATGCTGTTCTGTACCATATGTTCTGCATGTTGACTGATGGGTAATAGGAGGACAGTGTGTACTATCATTGTGCAACCTCGCCTGTATGTGTGTGTGTGTGTGTGTGTGTGTGTGTGTGTGTGTGTGTGTGTGTGTGTGTGTGTGTGCGCGCATGTGTCCTGGTGGTTAGTATGTCTGTAGGATCACTCTGGTGAAGTGGAGGGAGGCTTATGCATGTAGGATGCATTTCTTTTTGACCGTGCAGTCCATGGACATGGACTGCCACATTACACACCAGGAATACCTGTCATGTGTGTAATCACAGGACAGCTGTTAGCATAATATGGTCTGTAGCGTGGAACAGGCATCAAGAGGGAAGGTAGACACCAGGTACACCCTTAATATTGCATTCAGCAGGGAGGTCATATACAACCCACATATGCAGCACTACAGGATGCATTGGGGAAGTACTAGTCAACACCAGGGAGTGTCTCCATATAGTACAGTTGTCACATGATAGGCTGAATGAGCAGCACATCTGGCATGTACTGAGCATTACATACACATGCCACACCAGTGCGTGATATTATGCATAGAACATAGTAGCCCACACATATAGCGGCCATGCTCATGATGTCCAGGAATACAGTGGGTGCATACCAAATGACAGCAGTGAAGCCATATAAAACCACTACACACAGTTCAGGCAGGTAATGTAGTAACAGGTCTTGTGTTGTGACCACTTGTCTAGGCATTTAGAGGACTGATATGTTAAGGAGTGTTATCAATGTGTGTATGTTAACAAGTGTGATGCAGGATGGGGTACCACATGGACATATACGTAGGACTGTCTGTAAAGTCAAGGACAGGTAGGTATTATGGAAGCTCATGTGTGGGTATGTGTGTACTGTTAGACAATGCTGTACAGGTTTTAAAGTGCGTTTATTGTTTTCCCCGACAGGTGGCGAGGTGGGTCAGGGTCCCTCTGCATGCAATCTGATGGTGTCCATACAGACACCGAAGATGATGATAGCACTGTTGAGGCACAGGTGGGGTTGTCAGGGGCTGACACTGCACCAAAATTTGACATCCCCCTTTTAGCCACCCCAACCCTACACACAGTTTCAGTGCCTATACATACCCTATCACCAGTGGCCATAGCAGAGGGACAGCTGGCATATGGTGGCAGTGCACAGGAAAGTGTGGTAACCATGCCTACTGTGTCTGGTCGCAGCAGGCATAGCCGGATGTCTGGCAGGGCACCACATAGGCGGATGTCCCAGGGTGCTCGTGGTAGGGCCGCTGGATATCATGCTCCTGGCAGAGGTGACATAGATGGTACCAGCAGGCATATGTTTCAGGCTGTAATGGCGGCGCAGGCACATATGGAACTTTACAGCAGATGGGGCCTGAGGCTGCAGATGGCTGCTCTTGCATCTGTAAGTGACAACATCCGTGAACTGTCTGGTTCCATCTGTGCTTATACCGAGCTCATAGATAGATGGCATGGTGAGATGATGACCCTCATTGGTTGTGGTGTGTCCATGATTCAACATGTGGTGGGGATGCGGCGTTGGCCGCATAGATGTGGGCCAGCAACACCAACAGCTGGCAGTCAAAATTGATGTGATAGGACACCAAGGGTCTCCCATAGTGGCAGTAGCAGCCTCAGCAGTGCGAGGGGGTGGTGCTGTTCACACCACAAAACAGCAGGCCATGTGCACATGGTCCTGCCCAGCCCCAGGAGGGGCCTGGTACCAGCAGACATTTGTCATCAGCAGGTGAGAGTAGCACATTGAGGTCTGTACCTGGATGTGCCCATGGAACCCCTGGCAGGCACAATCCACGTGTCCATGGCCGGAGGCAGTGAACTGCACACCCTGCCAGGTATGGTCTGCAGCTGTCCATAAACACCTGTGTAGGGTAGCCACATGGCAGAAATGTGTGCTTGTATACCCACACACTATGCAAACACACCTAGGGCAACCCCATACCTACACACACCACATCACCATGCCCAGCTCATCACAGTACACCCCTCACCCACACACATGGTGTCAAATATATGGCGCACCCACGGCCTATGGCAAACCAACATCACACCCTGTGCATATGATGATACCTGTGCCACATCCCTGTCATCCATACCATAAATGCAGGGACAGGCTGATATGGTTCGGATACAGACAGTGACTGTACTACAGTCTACCACAGTACTGCAGTCTAACATGTTGTAAAGAGAAAAGTGTAATGCATACATGGCAGGTAGTGTAGCTGTCTAGCAATGATGCCTTATAGCTGTTAGTAACACTGGTTGGTTGTGGTCTCTATATTGTTATCCATTTGTGCTGTAGGTGTACATGTGTCAGCACAAGGATGCCTGTACATATAATGATACCTGTGCCATATCCCTGTCATCCATACCATCAATGCAGGGACAGGCTAATATGGTTCTGATGCACATGGTGACCATACTACAGTGTACCACAGTACTGCAGCGTAACATGTTGTAAGGAGTAAAGTGTAATGCATATATGGCAGGTAGTGTAGCCATCCAGCAATGATGCATTATAGCTGTTAGTAATACTGGTTGATTGCCGTCCCTATAATGTTATCCATTTGTGTTTTAGCTGTACATGTGTCAGCATGAGGATAGTCTGCAGTCATATCCCACAATGGGGTATCACACTGTGGTGACACCATGGCTGTGACATATCTGGGGTACAGTTGAACACATGTCACAGGTTACTAAACCAGTTGTTGCCTGTGCCACATGGACAGGTGACCCACTGAGGAGTGTATACCCTGCAACCTGATGTAGACACATCCACATACATGCACACTGATACTTGGCAACACTGGACTAGACCCCTACCTAGCTATGTAGTGATACTGAAGTGTGTGGCTTACATTGCACACACCATACAGCATTTAAGGTGAGGTGTGCCCCAGGTTACACGTTACATGCAGAACATTTCCAGACATGTGCAATATGCTACTGGGGGATACAATGGGTGTATATGGGCAATATGTAGTGTGACATACTGTCAAATATACATTAAAAGACACATAACAGCCAGGCACACATCCAAGATACCAGGGCCTATCACTGTAACTAACTTGACCATGTGTCCTATATGTTGCAGGTAGACTGCACACAGCACATGCATAACTGACTTGCATTGTGGTATCAGTTACCTGTATGGTTGATGGTGAAAGTGGTAACCATAACATGGTACATGGGACATATACCAGGTGTACCTTGGTGTAATGACAGTGTACACAGCACCCACATACTCACTGGATATTGTACTCACTGGAACCCATGATGACACTCTGCCATACCCACCATCACACATTGGCCTCGACTGCGATACAACCCTTATTATACCCCAACAGTGGTACTATAGGGATATGCATCTAATGCACATGCCACACACGTGGTAGGGTATTGCATTGTCATGTCTCACCTATAGGCAGCGACAACGCTATCTCTACTACTGTGTGGCAATGGGTATTGTAATAAGAGTATGTGGCCTCAGATTGCTGTACTCTATAGATATACAGACAAGCACAACTATGCACACATGCCAGAACATAATGGGTATCCCATGCCTATCAACCCATTTGTAAAACACTGTTGTGCTAGTACTGCAAGGCTCATGTAGCCAGTATGGGGGGAACTTAACAGGGTACATATAATGTCCCATACAGAAGCAGCCACAACTGACTATGGTAATGTGTGTTGTGTTGGTTGTGAAGGCCCTCATGGAATTCCCAAGTGCAGGTGTGCTAACACACAGACAATGTTATACTCAGTCATGCACACATACACATGTGTCAGTACAGGGGTGCATCACTGCAGGTGGTCATAGCTGTGTACCTAGCTATTGTCCAAGGGGAGATGGGTTGTGTAGGGGTTGTTGTACAGTGGTATCCTGCCACCTGCCAGGTGGCAGGAGGTAATCTATTGACAGACACTACTATGATGACCCCCGGGGTGAGAATGACATGTATCAGCCAATCCTCCAGGTGCCTGCTGCACATGACCACTAAGGTGATCATGTTGACATGTATGTACCATGCATTACAACACATGGTTAGTGTTTGTGATGTAGGCCTGTACCCAAGCATGTTCTGTTAACTGTGGTTGTGTAGTGGAGGTACCCATGGCATGTAGTGCATACAGGGTGACATCTCCTATTTGTGCTAGTTCTTACACAGCTGGGCAGACATGTCAGTGTAAATCAATCTTAGGTTGCCTGTACATATCCCAGCTGGATATCTGCCATCTGCACATCTGTACAGAGACTGACAGGCATCAGCTTGGCAAGTAGCTATGCAGAAGCATGAGTGTATTGACAAATAGACATCTAACAACAATATGTATGCCATAACTACATGTCAGAAACTCTCACTAACATGTTTTGTACAGACAGTAGTCTACAGGTGCATTACACATGATGCAGTGTATCATGCCAGTGTGACAGCATGTATCCTGGGCTTCTACACCTGTATGTAACACATTCACATGGAAAACAGTGCTGTACATGCCTCATATATGTCTGTGTCCCACACATGACACTCACACCCCTTGCTACTGTAATGACAGCACATAGGCACATTTATTGTACATGGCATTACATACACTTATTACAGATTATCAGACTGGGTGGTGTGACCTGGTTACCAGGGCTAAGCCATGCTTAGTGAGTATCAACATTGCTGCAATTTAACAGCTGAGCTGATTTGTGCATGGGTAAGTGAAGATTACACTGTGTAAGCACCCGTATGTTTACCCATAGCTCAGCGCTGCTTAGCTTTGCGAAAATCCACGCAAACAGGCTTAAAGCTGCTCAAAACTGCCTTAACCACTCTGTATTTGACAGCCCTTGTTCTGTCCAGCAACAAAAACTAACAGCACTTGCAGGTCTTGAACCCAAGAACTTATACACTGAAATCACGGCACTTACCCACTATGCCATGACCACAGTGAGGACAGCTGTTGTTTTACCAATATAGCTGTCAATACACATATTGAGTAGTATTAAACAATTGCCTTTAGATCCTAAATTGTGTAGTCCTTGTTATTAACATGATTGTTGCATCACATATGTTGTTTTATAATAATGTACACATAGCAGATACATACGGTGAGATACATCTGGGAGGGTATACACAACCGTGAGGATTACTCATGACAGGAATATGGTTGTATAAATATAATAGATCTACATATGTCTACATGTACATACACATGTATACCCAAACATATGTCTGTATACAGAGTATTTAATGGGTTGAAGCGCTTTTCATTTGCTATCTTTAGCAAACTTTTCAGAACAAATGATACAAATTTTGGAGTTTGAAACACAGATTTAAATAATCATTATAATTACGCTAATTAACACTTTATCAATGATCGCTGGCTCAGCGTATTACCTTCCTATACAAGCTTTTTTCTAACAGCCTGCATATCCAAATAAGTACCACTCTAGTTAATCTAAATAAAAATAAATGTAAATAAAAACACAATAATAATAATATGTATGTGTGTTTTAAAATTTCTAATATAAATATGACATTCAATAATATAAAGTGTATATGTAAATAAACAATTTAAAAACTCATATATACAGCTAGTACTTCAAAAAATTCATAATAATATATTGACAAGTACACAAAAATGTTGTAGTAATACACTACTATTCAATTAAAATATGCCTTCTGACCTAATATAAGAATATGTACTAAATATACCAATGTATATACTAAGTGTGGTCAGAAACCTAAGATATTATTATTATTATTATTATTATTATTATTATTATTATTATTATTAATAATAATAATAATAATAATCTACAGACATTGTCCCTGCTAGCAAAAGAGGCTAATACAAAACAATTATGGAGGGGTAAGCCTATACCTACTTGAACTTATATAATGCTAGTCATGCGTTCAGGTCATTTTTATCATTTTTTTGTTTATGTTCATAAGCTACTATTCTAAAAAAGGATGTGAGGGACTTGTATACATGTATACCTCAAGATATAGCCATAGAATGGGTTGATCTGCTGCTGATCAAACATGGTGCTTCGGCAAGTGAGGTAACATTAGTATCAGAACTGTTAGAAATAGTTTTGTTTAATAACTTCTTCATGTTTGGAGACAACTTTTTTCTCCAAAAAATTGGTGTAGCTATGGGTTCCCCTTGTGGTGCCAGTATAGCGAACTCATTCATGGCATATTGGGAAGCCAAATATGTATTCAAGAACATTAGGATCAAAGAGATGATCATTTACTACACCAGGTTTTTGGATGATATTTTCATTCTGTTTAAAGGTGATGCTGAAACAAGCAAGTTCATAGTTCAAACACTGAACAAATCGACACATTTTTTGCAATTTACGGCCACTTTTAGTGAGGAAGTTATAACATATTTGGACATACGACTATCTAAGGATTTAGAGCATGGATGTTATGTTGCTAACATTTTCAGAAAGAGCACGTTTTCCAACTAATTTTTACACTTTTCCAGTTGCCACCCTTACTACCAGAAACGTTCTGTAGTAAAAGGGCAATTGGTGAGAGCTGTGAGAATAGTTAGCATTGATCAGGAATTTAATGAGGAATGTCAACTGTTGAAGTCAATGTTCCAACATAGGGGTTACCCGATAAAGTTACTGGATGAACTAATAACAGAAGTCCAGCACAAAAGAACTAATGGATTTTACAAACCCCTTTTAAGGGTTAAATATCATACCAATAATTTGGAGTTATTGGATCACATATTAGAGACAAAGGATAATATGTTACGTAGGGGTCCTACAGACATTCAGGGTGAGGTGAGGCTTATCGCTACATTTAATGTATATAGTTACAGTTCTTTAGATATTATTAAGAAAAGCTGGGGTCTGTTTAGGACTAACCCCTCTATTTATGCTAAGATGGGAACTTTACCAAAGACAATATTCAGGAGGGGCAAGAATCTTAAAAACTTACTTGAGCAACAACGAAAACCCAGGTCAAGAATACCGGGAATGTTCAAATGTCAAAATTGTAATTATTGCAAATATATGGACAATACATACTTGGTTGCAGTAAATGGCTTTCATATTAAATTGAAATCAAGATTTAACTGCAACACGAAAATGGTGGTCTACATAGCAATATGCCAAAATTATCCTGCATTCTATGTGGGTAAAACGGAGCGTAAGCTCCGTGAGAGAATTTATGAACATCAATATGCTATTAGTAAAAACAAACAGGATAATGCATTGGCGAAACATGTCCAGTCCAATTCAGATCATAAATTTAAATTCTCAGTAATAGATCAGGTCAACTCAGATTTAAGAGGTGGATCAACACCATTACGATTGGAGGAGCTGGAACTATTTTGGCAAATTAGATTAAATGCTTACAATTTCCCTGGATTAAGCAAAACATGTTCTATTAGCAGTATTCTTAAACTTAAATGTCTCAGGCGGTGATTACATTGTCCTTTTTTTAGAATAGTAGCTTATGAACATAAACATAAAAATGATAAAATGAGCTGAACGCACGACTAGCATTATATAAGTTCAAGTAGGTATAGGCTTACCCCTCCAGAATTGATTTGTATTAGCCTCTTTTGCTAGCAGGGACAATGTCTGTAGATTATTACTATTATTAATAATAATAATAATAATATCTTAGGTTTCTGACCTCACTTAGTATATACATGAGTATATTTAGTACATATTCTTATATTAGGTCAGAATGCATATTTTAATTGAATAGTAGTGTATTACTACAACATTTTTGTGTACTTGTCACTATATTATGAAATTTTTCAAAGTTCTAGCTGTATATATATATATATATGAGTATTTAAATTGTTTATTTACATATACACTTTATATTATTGAATGTCATATTTATATTAGAAATTTTAAAACACACATACATATTATTATTATTGTGTTTTTATTTACATTTATTTTTATTTAGATTAACTAGAGTGGTACTTATTTGGATATGCAGGCTGTTAGAAAAAAGCTTGTATAGGAAGGTAATACGCTGAGTCAGCGATCATTGATAAAGTGTTAATTAGAGTAATTACAGTGATTATTTAAATCTGTGTTTCAAACTCCAGAATTTGTATTATTTGTTCTGAAGAAGTTTGCTAAAGATAACAAATGAAAAGTGCTTCAACCCGTTAAATATTCTGCCTAAAGTCAGTTTGATTCTGTGGTCCTGACTGCTCCAGTGTTTTATTTCTCAGTTTATCGTTTGGAATATCGTTTGCTGTTTGATATGTCTGTATACACATCTGTATAGTGCAACATATATATGGCCATGTGTACATCTCCTTGTATGTATATATATATATATATATATATATATATATATATATATATATATATGTATACACATATGTATATATATATATATATATATATATATATATATATATATATATATATATATTTAGATAGATAGATAGATAGATATATGTATATGTATATATAGATATATGTATATATTGTAATATATGTATGCACATCCTATGTGTACAGATAAGCCTAGTTATGTTGGTATATATGCAGATATCTATAACTATATGTGCATACATATCTATTCTGATATACTTACTACTGTCAATATATATGTAGATATCCAGACATATATGTGCATATATATCTCAATCTGTATATGTGTAGACATATATTGATCTGTATATGTATATATCTGAGTGTTTATATGTATATCTATGCACATATACATATCCTTCTATGTATATCAATATGTATATGTGTATTTATCTATATAGATATCTGGAGAATTATATATACGTATATGCTCACCATATGTCCTGAACATGGAATGCAGCCCCTATAGTCCCAACCTCATATTGCAAGGGGATGTCAGGTATGTATTGCAGGTATATTTGTAAACTATTGCTACTGTAATATTGATTGCCTTCACAGACATGGTGTGTGTGGGAGGTCACATCTGCTTTTAACATGTGTGCCATTGGCGACTGACAGACATCCTAAGGACATCATAGTACAGTACCACTGCTAGCACAGTAATGTTCCTGTGGACTATGGCAGAGATATTGCCCAATATATGTGGACAGTCTGACACACTCTGGACAGTCCAGAGGTATACACAGAACCCCTTAGTGCAAGACATGTGGACCAAGCCTGACAATGTGGATGTTAACAGCCATGTAGATGGGTATAACACGTACCTACTGGTATATATTTGCCCCCATAGGGTATGCATTCACACACCCCTGTCTGTCCTGCCACATAATAACCACTGGTACAGAGGTGCCATGGCCACATACTACCCACTAGTTAGTGACATACATCTATACTGCATCCTACTGCTTTGTCTGACCTACATGACTGTTATGGTGGCCCAGCAGCAGTACATGTTGCAAGTATCTGGACATGACATCTCAGTGAGTAAGTACACTAACCTGCTCGGCATGTAAGAAAGCACTGTGCAGGCTACAGGCATACTGGCACAGCACTGGACAACATTTCCTATGGGGGAATACACATGTACCTGCATATATAGCAGGCTCTACAGGCATGTCACAGCACAGAGTAACAGACAGCTGTGTGAAAATGCATAACCACAACCAATGTGAACACAGCCACAGCCACATATGGTAAGCTACCATAATATTACAGTATATGGACTATCTGTTCAACACCATCCCCATATGTGCCACTCATACACTAACCAGGTTATGTCATCAGATATAATCCCTACTATACATAATGTGTAGCAGTCTGATATCTCACTGGCTTGTTATCAGATATGATGTCACTAAATATGGTCTACAGCACATATGCACCTCTTACTGCATGACATATGTACAAAGGGTGACAAAGTTGTGGCTGGAGGCACAAACACAGAGCCAATATTGACATGTTGCTGTGATAACCTCATACATTTACTGTTATAACAGGGTTTGTTGCAACATATGTCCTATGAGGGATATGAAGTCAGTAACTCTCACAGCTGTCACCATCTACAGACTGCAATCCTCACACTGCCTTCTGCAGTTCACAGATAGGTGCTCTGTGAGTAACACATGAAACAAAAGGCACCACTCACTGCCCGGTCTGTAGATGACCCTACAGATGGGTGTTTCCTCATAAACATAGCACTGATATGACAGGTATTAAAACATGTAGGACAGCCATATCCATACACACCCTGTTAAACCAAAATTACTCCAAATGCAGTATCGCAGCACTTGCAGTCTGTAGTCAGGTCA
This sequence comes from Protopterus annectens, assembly GCF_019279795.1. Lineage (NCBI taxonomy): Eukaryota > Metazoa > Chordata > Ceratodontiformes > Protopteridae > Protopterus > Protopterus annectens. The sequence continues at coordinate 1,736,334,667 of NC_056733.1, read as the reverse complement.
GACACATCCACCTCCTGTGTGTTGGCCTGTTTCCACAGTGTATGTTGTTAGAGGTAAATCACCAATCCATTTGTGATGTTGTTTGCCAAACAACAGTTCGAGTTCCTGCTCACAGTGAATGAAAATGCACAACACTAACATGATGTTCCTAGATAATGGAGTGTGTTACCATGCAATTGGCTATGGAAATGTTACCACAGCTGTTCCACAAGCAATCAGCTAGAGGAGGGCTGCAATTCATGCAGAGGCCATCAGCTGATCATGAGCAACACTTAAAATACACATGCTACTGCCTAAGCAAAGCAGGTGTAAGTCTCCACATCCACCAGAGAGGGAGTGAGAGAGGCAGACAGAGGAAAATATAAGTCGGGGGGGCAGTAAAACATAAGCATGTTTTTGTCACACACCTATCAGTACAGGGAATCAAACCCCTGACGACTATGTAGTGCTATTACATGTCTATGCAGTTATTAGATGCACAACATAGGTTACATATTGAGGAGTTCTCCAAACTTATATGTGATGGTGAGTGACATCTGCAACAGTGATATTGTAGCTATACGATAGATGTAGTACACATGGCTGTCCCCATGAACAGGTGTCAGCATCAACACAGCTACACTCTCACAGGGAGGCACACACATTGACACACTTGGCATGACCAGGAATACAACTCATCACTAGTGAGATTGCCACAACACAGTACTGTGCAGGTATCACATGCACCACAGGGTTCATATGGAGGTTATATGGGCAAAGGATAGGTGGAGGTGTCTGATATCAGACAGCATGCTTCAGTATGCCAGTGGAGGTTGTAGTGAGTGTGAATGTTGTCAAAGGCATCATACAATCATACAACACACACACAGACACAGGGTGCCAGTACTGACATACATGGGTGCATTGCTTCACGGGTGTGAAGTGGTCAACTGTGCCAGGCCACTATAAAAGGTTATGTGATGGGTATACCTTGGCATCAGGCTACATGATAATGGTCTGCAGTGTGGCTCGGGGGTGTAGTGTCGTGATTTGCCCACACAGGTGGGTATTGTATTCACCATCCAGTCACCTGGGTAACTAATGTGTGTGGCCAATGCTGTGCATTGCTTGCCATGTATGTGTTCCTTATTCCATGGCATGGATGACATCTGGGATGTGCACAACTCCCACATGCATATACAGTGACATGTGGAGCTATACCTGGGGTGTCTGTCCCATGTTGTGTACACAGATTGTTATCATTAGATGTGCCAGCCCTAGCCTCATGTGGCTGGTACTGTTAATGGACAGCAGGTTGACCTTGGACCAACACTGATAGCATGATACCAGTATTCCTTGGGACAGTGGCATCTGTCCATACAGGGCATGTTTTTCAGGCATGGTATGTCCTTTGTGGGTCACATTTGATGGCACCACAGGTGTTGAAGGGAACATAGGGAAGGTGCACTGCCAGCATGTAAGTGCCTATTGGACTGATGGACAGGGTGCCATGCCCTCTGTAGCCCACTGCAATCACACCATGATTTCTATCAGTGGGCAATATGCAGGGTACTACCAACATAGCAGCTGTTGCCTAGACAAGTGTGTGTGTGTGTATGAGACATGGGTTGAGAGTGTTCTTTGGGTAATACAAGGGTTGCTAACTTTGTTCACCTGGCCTTGATGTCACATGTAGGGGTACAGATTTGCACACCAGCCTCTCAGCTATTTCAAATCTGTTATCCCTGTACAGCAGACATTGTGATGTGTACTAGGGCCAACATATAAGAAATTTGTGAAACCCGCTCCACATTGAGTCCAGTTGTTACACACTCACATCCACACAGGATGCAAATGACAAACACAGACACACATACGTGTCATGTTTCGTATTAGAACTCCTACCTAACTAGTTTATTACACTACAGAACTAAACATTTACAGGATGTGCCATGGGGATTACTTGAGTACTTTTTCCCCAAAAGTGTATTTTACAGTGAATGCCATCAGCAGGATTGCCAAAGTAGGGCATTTGAATTGTACTGAGTGTGACTAGCCTAAAAAGTGTTGGTCTCTACACAGACAGCAGACACACACAAACATGCAAACAGTTGCCACATCTGGCATTAGAACTCCTACCTAACTAGTTTATAACACTACAGCAGTATGCAGCTATATGATGCACCATGGAGATTACTGGGCTGCAGTTTTCCGAAAGGTATATTTCACAGTGAATGACATCAGCAGCATTGCCAATGTAGGGCATTTGAATTGTAGTGAGTGTGACTACCCTAAAAAAGCATTGCTCTTTACACAGACAGAGACACACACACAAACGCAGTTGCCATGTCTGGGATTATAAATCCTCCTAATTAGTTTATCCCACTACAGGAGTAGGCAGTTATGGAATGTACCACAGAGATTACTGGGCTACACCTTTCCCAAGAGTGTATTTCAAAGTTGATGACCTCAGCAGGTTTGTCATAGTAGGGCTATGGGGAAAGCAGTGTGTGTGTGCATGGGCCATAACCCATTTACCTAGAGGTTGACACACCACATGCAGGCACACACAGGGTTATATTCCATAGGTATGTATATACAGTTGCTAGATGATTACTTCCTTGTACAATCATGTTACACAGCTAGCACTTGCGCCACATAGTCTGTAATGCTGACAGATACTGGTTGCTAATGTCTACAATGAGTAACATCTGAACTTCATGTGGTTGTAGCCATTTGGCTGTGTGCTGGGTGGGACAGGCCTTATAATGGATGGCTCCTTGTCACAGTCACTCTCTTCCACACATCTATGTACATCTACTTTTGGCTTATTCCAGTGTGTTGTCCTTGGATATATGCCTGTATTCCCATCCACTGTGTGTGCAAAGCATGAGTGGTGCATACTGAGGAGTGTCTGCACTAACATCTGCAACTGCCAGATATGACTGGTCCACTGTTGTTTGCAGACATGGGCTTCATTTGTTTAAGTGTGTGAGCATGCCCAGTATGACCTTTCAGTATGTTGTTGACTGACATTGCCTTCATTTATCTAAGTGTGTGAGCATGCCTAGTATGCCATTTTGTACTGAATGTGTGGATTGATTCCAGGTAGTTTGTACTCCAGTGCAGACCTTTGTGTTGTACACCTACAGGTAACAAACTGTTTCTGCAAAGTATCTGTTGATCATTTGGCAAAATGGGGACAAACTGTGCAGGGGATAGTGTGTACTGCAGGTGATTGTGTCTGTGCTGCTTCAGCTGCATGGTACTGCTGTTAACATAGATATTAAGATGTGTACTGTTATACACAGTGATGTTTTCTGTCCTCATGTACTGTCAGGTGGACATTCCTGGTAAGTTATGCCATTCTGGAGGGGGAGCTGCCAACACTGGCTGCTGGGTCTGTGTATCCGGTTCAGCACCTTGGTACAGTGCTGGCAGAGGATCCCATACTTGTACACCCATCGACATGACAGTATGGGCTTATCTTGCTGTGGCAATGCCTCACAGCTGTACAGATTCACACAGGTTACACAGAGGCAGGGACTGTGGGTCAGGGCATTAATGCTATTGTGGTGTACGAACAGGTGTGAAGCCACCTTTTTTATGTGTTTGCAGCCAGCGATAGTGTGTGCGCACAGCTTGGTGTCGGACCCTGCATATTCCATGCTGCCCATGCTTCCACCCCCCTCTGTTATTCTAACCTTTTCCATACATTATGCATACATTCTGTGATACTTTCCCTAAGGGTATCACCCCATCACAGGTGTGTGTTAGTGTTGGTCCACAGTTCATGCAGTGGGACATGGTGGACATGTCACTGTGGTTTGTCCACATGGCCTTGCATATGGCTTATGTGGAGTGTGTTATGTTGTTATTTGGGTGTCCATGACATAACATGCATTGGCAGTACGTGTGAGACACAGGCCTTTGGCAGAGGCCTGTGGAGCATTAGATGTTGCTGCAGGCCAGATGTGGCAGGTCATTGCATTCTCAGTCCTACAGTCTCAGACCACCATACAGTATATGCCTCTAGGGTGACAGGGTAGCTGTGATAGGTGTTCATGCCAATACCTTCTATCAGTCTTGGTCAGGTGGTGTGGATGCTGACAGAGTGCTATCTACAGCTAGAGACACACCTGCTTGTGACACCTGCACTGCATGCTGCATTCTTCACTTATTGCCATATACAGGTGGGCTCATACTGTACCTATTCCCCACAGCAGGGATATGACCAGAGAGGTACCTGTGGGTGTTGTTTGTGTGAGCTGGATGCATGTGTGCTATGGACACTACTTGCATCTGACACACAGATATGCATGGGGCATTCCCGTTATGCTGGCATGTGCAGGTACATCAGCTGTTTCCCCATACATCAGTCATACCTCCTTTGTGATCTGCAAGTGTTCGGGTAGACACCACCAGTATCCCCTACTACAGGACCAGTTGCTGTGATGCATGACTGTATGTACAATTCCAAGGGGTTCTCCATTTCACAGTGAAACAATATATATTGTATGTCTGGGGTACTTTCCCCTGTGTACTGCTTGTATATCTAGCCCAACAGCCATGTCATGTCAGTCTTTAAGATAGTGACACATATTTCCACCATACATTTACAATGGCTTACTGCTAGCATATGTTATACTGGTGGGGATTGTCTTTGGCAGTGCAGTTGGGAGGGTTTGCCCCTGTCATCAGCAGTAGTGGGCAATGGCCCCAGGTCTTACCTCAACAAGCATACATACTGACCACTCTCAGACAATATGATACACACACCATCCAAACACACAGACCTGCATATTTTGCAAATGCTACTACCTATCCTTCTATCTTGGCCACCTCTGGGCATCTGTGCTCCACTTGTATTATACCTACTCATACATGTTACTACATTTCTACACAGGATTGGGAGCACACCTGACTGTTACTACATTTCTACACTAGATTGGGGAAGGGGCATACCTGACTGTTTCTACATGTCTAGGTACAGGATATGCACTAGGGTAGTGTAACAGCGTTGAGGTCTGTGGTGGGAGTGACGGATGTGTTTAAGGTGGAGATGGTGTTACATCAAGGATCAGCTCTGAGCCCTTTCTTATTTGCAATGGTGATGGACAGGTTGACAGATGAGATCAGACAGGAGTCCCCATGGACTATGATGTTTGCAGATGACATTGTGATCTGTAGTGAGAATAGGGAACAGGTGGCAGAGACCCTGGAGAGATGGAGATATGCTTTAGAGAGAAGAGGAATGGGGGTCAGCAGGACTAAGACAGAATATATGTGCGTGTGAATGAGAGGGAGGATAGACGAATGGTGAGGATGCAAGGAGTAGAGGTGGCGAAGGTGGATGAGTTTAAATACTTGGAGTCAATAGTTCAGAGTAACGGTGAGTGTGGAAGAGAGGTGAAGAAGAGAGTACAGGCAGGATGGAGTGGGTGGAGAAGAGTGTCAGGAGTGATTTGTAACAGATGAGTACCTGTAAGAGTGAAAGGGAAGGTCTACAAGAGGGTAGTGAGACCAGCTATGTTATATGGGTTGGAGACAGTGGCAATGACAAAAAGGCAGGAGTTAAAGCTGGATGTGGCAAAGTTAAAGATGTTAAGATTTGCACTGGGTGTGACGAGGGTGGACAGGATTAGGAATAAGTATATTAGAGGGTCAGCCCAGGTTGGAAGGTTTGGAGACAAAGCCAGAGAGGCAAGATTACATTGGTTTGGACATGTGCTGAGGAGGGATGCTGAATATACTGGGAAAAAGATGCTAAGGATGAAGCTACCAGGTAACAGGAAAAGAGGAAGGCCTAAGATAAGGTTTATGGATGTGGTGAGAGAGGACATACAGGTGGTTGGTGTGACAGAGCAAGATGCAGAGGACAGGAAGAAATGGAAACAGGTGATCCACTGTGGCGACCCTTAACAGGAACTTCTGAAAGAAGATGATGGCATAGGAGTGGGGGTGCACACCTGACTGTTACTACATTTGTACATAGGACTGTGGGGGGGGGCACCTGACTGTTTCTACATTTCTAGACATGATGAGGGGGCACACCTGAATGTTACTACATTTCTATGCTGGATTGGGGGTAAGGGCATACCTGACTGTTTCTTCATGTCTACATGGGAGTTGGGGGGGCACACCTGACTGTTACTACATTTCTACACAGGATTGGGGATCACACTTGACTATTACTACATTTCTACACAGGATTGGGGGGACACACATGTCTGTTTCTACATTTCTACACAGGGCTGGGAGGCACACCTGTCTGTTTCTCCATGTCTACATATGATGGGGGGCACACCTGGCACTTGTACACATTTGCTATGAATGTACTAGTATGTCAGGTACTCCATTTACTTCTGTATTCTAACTTATCATGCTGACTAGAGGCATATCAATGTACTACAGGTCTTAGCTTTGGTTGTCCTCCATATTAGAGCCTGACTTCCTACCCTTCAGAATTAAGATCCCACTGCCTGACCTGCTGCTGCTGTGAGGGGGAGGTTACCCACAGGCATCATTCAAAAGCCATAACACAGCCTTTTTTTGTGTTTGTCTATACCTGTCCTGCAGTCTGAGACTGTTGTTGGGTATGTGAACCTCCCTGACTGGCATGTGTGAGTCATATGGACACACATGTCACCCAGCACATTTCCTGCAGTGGGTTTTGTTGCCCTGAGTAGTACTGGCTACTATGGTAACTCCAGTATTTGTTGCAGATGTCATGGTGCCACTATGGGTGTCTACTATCTACTGGCATACCATTCAGCCACCTGATTCCCTTGCATACTCACATCCATACCATAGATACAGGTAATGACACATTCTACTCTATTCGGCAAGTAATAGGTTGACTGACTTACCTTGTGGATGTGCCAGTATTGAGGATGGTGCTGGAGGGCTGCCTATGTCAGATGGACATAGTACACTCCCTATACATGGTTGAGCACAGGTAGTGTCATGTTTGGCATCCCTTTTACTGTATGTGCGAGTCAGAGAGAGGTGGCATTCCCTGGGTCCCTACTATGTCAGGGTATGTGCTATGCATTGCCTCTTTGCCAAGCCCAGGACATACTGGGCATGCCTCCATCTGCCTACTGGGGCAGGGTCAGGTTGTTCCTCCTCTGAGTCACTCTGTGCCTGTGCAGGCCTTGGCATTGGTGGGGAGCTGTGTGGCCCTGCCCTGTGCTTTTCCTGCTGCAGCTGTTTCCGCAGGATCATATTGTGTAGCATGGCACACACCATAACAATTTGAGTACATGTAGCTGGTGAGTACTTCAAGGCTCCACCAGATGTGTCCAGGCACTGGATCTGTGACTTGAGCATCCCAAACTCATGCTCTATTATAAGTCTGGTCTGTGCATTTGCCTCATTATGGCTTTCTTGTTTGGGTGTGTGCGCATTTCTGATGGGTGTCATCAGCCACGGCTCCAGTGTGTAATCAGTATACTCCACTAGGTGACCGTAAGGGTTGTCCCCATTGGCAAATCTCTGGTACAGCTGCGTCAGATGCCAGATGTGGGAATCATGATAGCCTCCAGGGCAGCTAGCACACACATTCATTATAATTCCCTGGGCATCACACACAACCTGGCAGTTGATGGAGGGGAGGCCCTGGTGGTTGATGTAGACCCTACCCTGATCACTGGGTGGTGCTTTGATGTATATGTGCGTGCAGTCTATAGCACCCACTACCTCAGGGAAATCTGCTATTTGGTGGAAGAGACGCATATTGCTGGCCAACATCTCACGGGTGTTGAGGAAATATACGTTCTCACTGGCATGTGCTGACATGGCATCCAGGAACTGGTGGAATTCTCTGGCTGCTGATGCCTGTGTGATCCCCATGATATCCACAGCTGAGCTTTGGGAGGTACCCATAAGTAGGTTTGTATGGGTTTGTGCAGAGATAAGCACTGCTAACTTCCGGTTACAGTTCCTTATACTCAGTTAGCTTCTAAATTGCTTAACCTGTGTAGGTACTGCTTACCCCCGCACAAACCCACTTACAACTGCTCAGAAGTGCTTTAGTCACTCTATATCCAACGGCCCTTGCTCTTGGCATGTGCTGACATGGCATCCAGGAACTGGTGGAATAATCTGTCTGCTGATGCCTGTGAGATCTCCATGATATCCCCAGTTGAGCTTTGGGAGGTACCCATAAGTGGGTTTGCATGGGTTTGCGCAGAGCTAAGCACTGCTAACTTCCGGTTACAGTTCCATATACTCAGTTAGCTTCTAAATTGCTTAACCTGTGTAGGCACTGCTTACCCCCACAAAAACCCACTTACAACTGCTCAGAAGTGTCTTAGTCACTCTGTATCCAATGGCCCTTGCTCTGCCCAGCAACAAAACATGCAGCTTCTGCAAGTCTTGAACTCAGGAGCCTGCACGCCATAGCCAATGTAATTTACCACTCAGCCATAGCAGATATACATAACCCTGATGTTTCCACAAACATATCATCCAGAATAATCATTCAACAGTACAGGAAATGTACTTTTACATCTAGATTTATGAGTGTGTGTGTGTGTGTGTGTGTGTGTGTGTGTGTGTGTGTGTGTGTGTGTGTGTGTGTGTGTGTGTGTGTGTGTGTGTGTGTGTGTGTGTGTGTGTGTGTGTGTGTGTGTGTGTGTGTGTGTGTGTGTGTGTGTATATATATATATATATATATATATATCTATATATATATATATATATATATATATATATATATATATATATATATATATATATCAAACTAAATAGACATATACCTCTCTCTCCATGCATACATCAATATATATATATATATATATATATATATATATATATATATATATATATATATCAAACTAAATAGACATATACCTCTCTCTCCATGCATACATCAATATATATATATATATATATATATATATATATATATATATACAGCAATATATATATATATATATGTATATACAGATATACACACATATCTATATATATATATATATATATATATATATATATATATATATATATATATATATATATATATACACATATATGAAGAGGATCACCAAAGGAACACTGCAGCACCAAATCCAGAAGTTACGTCTCTCTCTCTCCATGCATACATCTATACATATATGTCTACATATATATGTCAATATCTATCTCTCTCTCTATACATATATATATATATATATATATATATTATATGCATGCATATATATATATATATATATATATATATATATATATATATATATATATATATATTATATGCATGTATATATATATATATATATATATATATATATATATAGATAGATAGATAAATATAAATATATATTTTATATATATATATATACATATATATATATATATATATATATATATATATATATATATATATATATATATATATATATATATATATATATATATATATATATATATATATATATATATATATATATATATATATATATATATATATATATATATATATATATAAAATAGAGAACATTACAAAGACATATATGAACACAGGCACTGTTAATGGGGCTCAAGCAAATCTTATACGTATTGATACCCCCCCACCCAGCAAAACAGGTGTGCACTTGCAATACAGTACCAGCTGTTGCAAATGCCATAACCAGGACCTGACACTTCATGGCCACAGGATGTTAACAGTAAGCCATCCCATCTGTATTATGTCAGGCTGGTATTGATGACATATTATGAGTACAGTCTGGCTACCATAGTGAATGTACAATGTGCAAGCAATAAACAGTCCTAAGATACATATGCTCAGACACATGTATGCAGATACTTATAAATGCATATATATATATATATATATATATATATATATATATATATATATATATATATGTAACTACACATACACGCACAGAGGTATGTTTAGGAAGATACATAATCAGAGGGTGCACACCATACTGAACAGCCAGTATCCCTACAGTTGCAACCTCATCCGATGGACAGTGTATGAGTCACCCATACCAAAAACAATTGTTGCCTGAAACCTATACCCACAGAGAAGTCAAAGGATGTAACACAACACACAGGTTTGCATACATAAGAAAGGTTTATTTGTGTACTATTACAGTTGTATATGCCATGTCATATAGCTGATTATGCTTTGAAATACATACAGAGTAATGCAACTCTCATACAGATCATTTATTACAGTAATCCGAAAACATAACATCTGTTGGTGTCCACACAAAGGCCTTCAAGTAGTACAACAGGAAAGACAGACTGGGCCACAGGATAACAAGCAATCAACAGTATGTAATGCAGATGTATATCCCAGTCACCTTTAAATACACTCTGCACACAATCCCTAGGGGGAAAAGACCTAGGCTGACACAATGGTCAGTCTCTATTACATAACAATGCATAAATTAAATCATCACAATCACACTGATGGCAGTAAGTAGTAGGTCAGCAATGTTCACAAGGTGAAATGTATGGTAATATCCATCCATATACCTTAAGGCAGCTTACTACTGGTATTCCTCACATGTTGTAACACCCTAGGATACTTATGGTGCATAGTTCCCCATACACTGACTTACAGAGGCATATAACACTGTTACATACACTGACCTCTAGACTGCCAAAGTGCACACATGTGTTGTGCAGATGAAGCCCACATATATATGGTGCATATGTTCTGTACACCATTATTTATTGACATCATACCTGATAAGCCAGTCAGATAACACACTGCTGGACATGTTGTATGTAATAGTGGTTGCTTTTGAGGACATTACTTGGACATTCTGTGTTTGTGTGTACAGTACTGTGGTCTGTGTACATATGACAGGGGTCTGTAACCTTCACTATCCAAAGTGCCATTCTTTACCCCTCACCCACCAAACTAAAGTCATCGGGAGGCACAACAGTTATCTGACTCCTAAAATGAAGATAGCAGAGCATATACAGTTTCATATATAGTTATACTAAATATAAAATAGTTAGGTATATAAGAACAATACGTAACATATGTCCATAATTGTGTTCCTGTGTTGGGATTGCTTGATCTGTGTTTGTGTGTGTGTGTGTTGTGCGGTAGAGTGTCCATGAATCCTCAGAGTCACAGGGAGCCACTACAGCAGGGTGGAAGAGACACATGGCTCCAGAGCCACAGGTTGCAGACCGCTGTGTTAGGATGATTGACGACAGTATGTGTATTGTGCTTATGAACCTCGGGATCTGTACAGACTGCGGCAGACACCATTGTTTTCAGTCCTGCTCTATCTGATGTTACATGCTGCTCCAGTGTATGGTACCCTATTGGCTCACATGTCTGTAGGGCCAGTCTCACATGTGTCCCATACCACAGACAGCCATCGGACCACACTGTGCCATGACCAGTGTATGTAGGGTTAGTGTGTGAGTGGCACATATGGGTATGGTGTTTATCAGACAGTCATTATAGTGTCATATTAAGCTTGTATATCACATGTGGCTGTGGCTGCATTGACATTGGATGTGGGTATGCATTTTTTCACAGGTGTCTGCTACGCTGTGCTGTGACCTGTGTGTTGAGCCCGCTATAATTGCAGGTACATGTGCATTCCCCCATACAATATGTAGTCCAGTGTTGTGGCAGTCTGCCTTTAGTTTGCCCAATGCTTTATGACATGCCTAGCAGCCTACTGTACTTACCCAGTGTGCTGTTATGCCCAGTTATTTGCAAGACATACTGCTGCCAGGCCAGCATAACTGTTGTGTATTTCTGACAAAGCAGTGCTATGCTGTAGAGATTTATGTAACTATCTACTGGGTAGTATGTGGCCATGTGAACTCAGCACCACCAGGTATTATGTGTCAGGATAGACTGGTGTGTGTGCGTGCATACACTGTATGGGCATATGTACTCCAGTATTATTGTGATATACCTCTGTACATGGCTAGTAACATCCACATTGGGAGGTGTGGTCCACATGTCTCGCATGAAGGGGACATGTGTACACTTCTGGACTGACCACAGAGTGCCATACTGTCCACATATATTGGTCATATCCCTGCTGTAGTCCACAGGATCATTACTGTGCTAGCAGTGGTACTGTACTATGATGCCCTTAGGATGTCTGTCCATAGCCAATGGTGCACATGTCTACAGCAGATGTGACCTCCCACACCCAACATGTCTGTTAAGACATCCCTATGACAGTAGCAACAGTCTGCATATATACCTGCAATACATCCATGACATCCCCTTGCCCTAAGGGGTTGGGAATATTGGTGCTGAGGTAGGACTCCACTCCATGTTCCGGACATATGGTAAACATATATGTCTACAAATATATCCACACATATATCTATATAGATATATACACATATACATATCCACATACATGGACATATGCATATCCCCATACATATATTGATATATATATGTATATATATATATATATATATATATATATATATATATATATATATATATATATATATATATATATATACATATAAACATTCACACACGGGAGCTGAAAGTAATGCGAATAGCGCGCTCTGCTAATGCATCTGTCTCGAGTGTCATAACATAGTTAGGTAGGGGTCTGAATCTTTACCGCCTGTTCAGAGGCGATCTGTGCCTGACGTATAAAGCCATGTCCAACCCGGAATTAATGGACATGCTGCACCTCAGAAAATTCAAATCCCATCGAGCTACGCGCGTGAGAGACTTGAACCTCAGTACTGAAATAAATAGGACATGCTGGAGGGACAGATTCATAACCCAGAGGCTCCCTTCACTCTGGAATAAAATCCCAGTCCAGGTTAGGCAGAGTCCCTCATTGACTCTCTTCTAGAGGAATCTTGATGAGTGGATGGGAGATCGTAGGTTTACCCTGGGTATCACTTCTGTGTCACTGTTAGACAGAGGCACAGTATACTAACCTTGAAAAAGGGCATAGCAAAATAAATTTAAAATGGGTGGTGAAAGCCAAACACATTCTGGCTAGGCTTATAAATGCCCTAGGGCAGATAGCCTAGTATGAACCTATGAACCTATGAACATATACATATACACAGCAATGACTTTAACAAGTTGCTAAACGTCTGATGTCATTCAAAGAGGATCCAGTATATGTCTGCCTGGGATGACATGATTGATAAACCATGATGCTTTGCCAGAGATGGTCTGCACCTGTTGCCCCTGGGATTCAGGTTGCTGGCACCCCATAGTGCCTGATCTAGGCAAGGTTCAAAGGACAAAACCACCATCGTAACAGATACAAGTATGCAAAACTGAAGGTAATGCTACTTAATGCTAGAAGTCTAAACCTAAAAAGGCACTCTCTTGTTGCACACCTATAAATGGGGAGCATCGATATCTGTGCAGTAAATGGGACCTGGTTCAATGCTCCAGAGAGCACACCTGTAATACCAAGCTACAACTCGTTTCACACATTCTGGGCAATAAGCCAAGACCACAACACCACAAGTGGAAGAGTGTCCATATTCACCAAGGTTATTTACACCTCCAGCCTAGTTCCCAACACAATGCCTCTGAGAATTTCCAGGTGAAATTAACACTAGGTAAGACTGCAATCCAAATTGTAGCTTTCTACAGATCTCCCACCATGCCCCAAGATTTTCACTACACCATTATAAACATACTGGACAATATTAAGATACAGCCAAACACCATAATACTGGGTGATTTCAACTACCCTGCCATTACCTAGGAAAACTACTCAGGTACCAACACCTTTTACCAGTTGTTCCTGGAATTCATACATTCCAAACCCCTCGATCAACGAATCCATTGTCCAACCAGGGGCTCCATTATCCTAGACCTGGTCATTACCAACATAGGAGAAAGATGCTCAACACCTGTGGACACCCTCTCATTGGTCAGGTCTGACCATAAGGTAATCACCATTGACATCCACATCCCACCTCCACTTGCCAGTAAGGAAACCACCATAAAAGCCCTCTCCAAAGCCAACTTCATGCTACTCAAGTCTGACGTGGCAAACTTCATGACACCCATGCAGACGGGAGCTGAAAGTGCAACTGGTGAATCCTACACTAAAGCACTGTATGAGCACATCCACTCGTGCATGAATTGTGCCATCCAAAATAGAACCAAGACGCTGTCCTCCAAAAAAGGAAGACAATCTGGTGCTCCACTGCCATAAACAAAATCCTCCAAAGTTTGTTACATAAATATCATTTCTTCAGGCCAGTTATTTTACATTAAGAAGGATCGCGGTCTGCACTCTTGTGGGAGGAGAGGCTGGACTCTGCCCTTCTGAGCTGGGAATTTCTGGTTAAAGGCTTATAGTGCCTGCATATTCTAACTGTTTCTTACTGAAATTGGTACACCTTGTTTGCTGTAGCATAGACTAGATCCAGGTCTGCTGTATCTAGCTTTGTTTGTATGCTTGTTGTTTGTTTGTTATTTCCCTGAAACACTAATTCCACCTAAAACATGTCCTTTCAGCACTTCTGTGGATCCCTAGTGATATCTGCATTGCTTACTGCACTTATTTCCTTGTTTCACTTGAAAGAAAGTTACTGTTTGTCATTTTTGCATTTAAGTTACCTGTAACACTTTGCATTTAAGTTACCTGGCACTTGCTCACTAAAGCAATTATATAAGTCAGCACTAAAAAATTAAAAGCACTACACCCTCACAAACTCCTCTTGAGTACCTTGTTCCCCATTGGCCCTTATTTTCAATTATAAAGGAATTCCCAATGCTATTCTAGCATGTCCAAAGGTCAGTTGTCAATCTCCTCTCCGGTCCAGCTGGTGAATCTGGAAATCTTGAGGCAATGTTACAACTGCCTCATGTACACAGACAACCCTCTCCTCCTCCCAACAAATTCCAACACATGTGAGAGATGCAACCATATAGCCAAACTGGAGGCTAAGCTCTCTCAACTCAGTACTGGTGTAACCAGTCAGGAGGAGAAGGAAACCACACTCACTACAATTCCAGTCTCACACAGACCTACCACGATAGCAAACCTAACACATAAACACACAAAAACAAAAAACATACTCAGAGGCTCTAAATAAAAATCTGCCTAAGCAGCAGAGACCTCCAAAGCAGACACCCAAGAACCGCTACCCCAAAAGAAAACACATGCAACACATAGCTCACAAAGCCAGTGTGCCGAACAGTCACAGCCCTTAAGGCTAAACAACACACCTGATACACTTGTAATAGGTGACTCTATCGTCAGGCACACTGACGTCCCGCTCACCAGGCTGAACAAGGAGAAGGTCATGGTGAGCTGTCTGTTGGGCGCTAGGATCCGCCACATAACACAAGCACTCAGGTCACTCCAAGGCAAGTACAGATATGACTCAGTCATTGTCCATGCTGGTGTGAATGACCTGAGACGTACCTCCCTGGACTACATGAAAAGAGACACAGAGGAGCTCTTTGAGCATGTAGCCCAGGCCGGTATGACCCTGACCTTGAGTAGCATCTTACCCTCACCAAGAATGATGCCACAATATGAAGGCAAGATGATCAATTTCAACAATTGGCTTAAGTATTGGTGTCATTCAAAGGGGATCCAATGCCTGTCAGCCTGGGATGACATGTTTGACAAGCCACAATGCTTCGCTAGGGATTGCATGCACCTGTCACCCCTGGGCTTTCGAATATTGGCAAAGGCTCTTTTTACCCCCATAGTGCCTTTTTTAAGCAAGGCTCAAAAGACAAACCCACCTCCATAGGTATCACAAGGGATATGAAACTAAGAGTAATGCTACTCAATGCCAGAAGTCTAACCCTCAAGATGCACGCACTCGAAACTCTCCTTAGCATGGAGAACATCGATATCTGTGCAGTAACAGAAACCTGGTTCAAGGCTCCAGAGAGCACCCAAGCACTACCAGGTTATACCTCATACCATGCTTTTCGGCCCCAAAACTTGAACCGAACCACAAAAGGAGGGGGAGTATCAATATTTGTCAAAGATACCCACATCTCCAGGTTGGTGGCACAGCATGAAGCATCAGAGACTATCCATGTGCAACTAACAGTGGGTAAAACTGCCTTCCAGTTTATAGCCTGCTACAGACCACCCTCCCAAACACAGGAACCCCACTCGTCCTTCCTGAGAATACTGGAAAATATGAAGGTCTCTCCAAACACCATTATATTGGGCGACTTCAACTACCCAAACATAGACTGGGAGCATTACTCTAGCACCCTAGCCCAAAGGTTCCTAGTATTTATAAACTCAAATGCTATGGAACAACTTGTTACCACTCCCACAAGAGGGGAAAACATACTGGACCTGATCATTACCAACATGGGGACACTATGCTCCAGACCAGAAGTGTATCCCTCACTGGTAAGATCAGACCATAAACTAATCTCACTGGATATTCACATCCAGACCCCACCCCCTGCCCAGAAAACCACAGTGAAAATCTTCTCTAAAGCAAATTTCACATGCTTCAAAACCGAGGTGGAATCCTTCAAAGCCCCCGGGCCTGTGGAAAATACTGCCCAGACCACAGAATCCTTTATAAACGCATTCTATGAACACCTTCAGGAATGCATGGATCATGCAATCCCAAATAAAACCAAGACCCAATCCTCCAAAGGCAGACGTGCTGTCTGGTGGACCCCAGCCATAAACAAACTATACAATAGAAGGAGGAAGCTACTACATGATAGAGCAAAATCCCAAAAAGGGAAGGCATCTCTGATCAGTATTAGCAAAAAACTACGGGCACTCATACAATTGTCTAAGGCCAGCTTCTAGAGAAAAATTGCACAGGACACTAAGGATAATCACAAGGCTTTCTTTAGTTATGTTAGGAACCTGGGTGGGAATTCCCAGATATGCTTAGAATTAGTCCAAAATGACAAAAAATACACCAAACCCACAGACATTGCCAACATCCTAGCTGACAGGTTCAGTGCAAACTTCTCCCCCCCTCCCCACCAAAAGGGCAAATATCTATCCCAACAGAGTGCTGCCCCCCCTGACATCTCAGATGCTCAGGTAAGAGCCGCCCTCTCCAAAGCAAAAAACACAGCATCAATGGGACCAGACAGTGTCCAGGGCTGCATCCTACATGAACTCCAAGAAGAGCTAAGCCCAAACATAAAACTACTGTTCAATCTCAGCCTTACTACAGGGTATGTACCCAAAGAGTGGCATACAACAACAGTGGTCCTTCTCCAAAAAGGTGGTGCCTCAATGGATCCTGGAAACTATCGCCCCATAAGCCTGACTAGCTTGGTCTGCAAAGCTATGAAAAGGATCATCATGGACCTCATAAATAAAGATATTGGGGACCTACAGACACTGGATCCTACCCAGTTTGGCTTTGTTAAGGGCAGATCCTGCCTCTTAAACCTGGTCATTTTCTTTGAAACAGTCACCAAGGCCATTGACGAGGGGAAGGTGGTCCACACAGCCTACCTGGACCTCGCAAAAGCCTTCGATACAATACCCCACTCGGGCATTATAGATAAGCTCACCAGCTTAAATATAAACCCCTATGTCACTAGATGGGTTGCAAACTGGCTCAAGGACAGAATCCGCATGGTTAGAATTGCTGGATCCATGTCAGACTCCAAACCAGTTACAAGTGGCGTCCCACAAGGTTCAGTCCTGGGACCTCTCTTGTTCGGTATATATTTCTCGGCGGTACAGGCCAACACGGAAGGACTGTGGCTGACCAAGTTCGCAGATGACTGCAAACTGGGCGCCATAATTGACTCTCCAGCCGACACAAGCATCCTCCAAAAGGGCCTCATAGAAACAGACAACTGGTGCCAGAGCCATGGCCTCAAGCTAAACGTCAAAAAGTGTATAGTCATCCCCTTTGGCAAAAACAAAGTGCCCACAAATTACCACATAGGTGGTACAGAAGAAGTCATTAGGGACCTGGGGACCCAAGTTGATAGCAATCTCTCATTGGACAACCACGTGGCCAAAGTGGTTAGAAAAACATTTTATATAGCCCACCTAATCATGAAGGGATTCACATCTAGATCAGGGGAGGTCATCATGCCTCTTTACTCATCCCTCATCAGGCCCATAATTGAGTACAATGCCCCTTTTGGGATGTACCTTACCAGACACCTACAGCAACTGGAAAGACCCCAAAAGTACCTCACCAAGAGGATCAAAGGGCACAAACAGATGCCATATGCTGCCTGGTTAAAGAAACTCCAGCTCTACTCAGTGGCATACCGCCTGCTCAGAGGCGATCTGTGCCTGACATATAAATCCATGTCCAACTCGGAATTAATGGACATGCTGCACCTCAGAAAATTCAAATCCCATCGAGCTACGCGCTTGAGAGACTTAAACCTCAGCACTGAAATAAATAGGACATGCTGGAGGGACAGATTCATAACCCAGAGGCTCCCTTCACTCTGGAATAAAATCTCAGTCCAGGTTAGGCAGAGTCCCACATTGACTCTCTTCAAGAGGAATCTTGATGAGTGGATGGGAGATCGTAGGTTTACCCCGGCTATCACTTCTGTGTCACTGTTAGACAGAGGCACAGTATACTAACCTCAAAAAAGGGCATAGCAAAATTAATTTAAAATGAGTGGTGAAAGCCAAACACACTCTGGCTAGGCTTATAATTGCCCTAGGGCAGATAGCCTAGTATGAACCTATGAGCCTATGAACCTATGAACAAGGCATTCTATAGTTATGTCCAGAAACTAAACGGCAATGTTCAGAACTGCTCTGAGCTACAACAGAATGGCATTAAATATACTGATTCCAAGGAGTTTGCCAGTATCTGGGCAGATCGATTTAGTGCCACATTCACCCTCCTCTCACCCCCTAAAGGGCCCATCTCAGTACCAAAAGATTGCCA
The DNA here is from genome assembly GCF_019279795.1 of Protopterus annectens. Lineage (NCBI taxonomy): Eukaryota > Metazoa > Chordata > Ceratodontiformes > Protopteridae > Protopterus > Protopterus annectens. The sequence continues at coordinate 1,736,315,851 of NC_056733.1, read as the reverse complement.
AATTCCAGTAATCAAGGCCACACAGGTAGAAACCGCACTATCCACAGCTAGAAATACAACATCCATGGTACCAGATAACATCCTGGACTGTGTATTACATGAACTACAAAGTAAACTTGCACCTCGCCTAACTGCCATGTTTAATCATAGCCTCACCTCAGGCTTCAATCCCACTGAGAGGCGCACAGCTACAGTTATCACACTCCACAAGGGGGGATCCACCTAGGATCTGAGAACCACCGTCCCGTCAGTCTGGCAAGCTTGATCTGCAAGGGCATGGAATGCATTATCATGCAACTTATAAACAAAGACATTGGCAACCATTAAACACTGGACCCCTCCCAGGTTGGGCTCGTAAAGGGCTGATCTTGTCTCCTGAACCTGATTGACTACTTTGAATCAGTCTCTGGAGCTGTGGAAGAGGGTAAGGCGGTCCACACAGCCTATCTGGACTTGGCCAAGGCCTTCAACACCATCCCCCACTCTGGAGACATAGTTAAACTTACGAAGCTGGCCATATACACTGGTGTCACTCGATGGGTTGCCAACTGACTTACGGATGGAACCCAGACTGTACAAGTAGCCAACTCTAATCCCAGCTCCAGACAAGTGACAAGTGGAGTACCTCAGGGTTCAGTCCTGTGACTGCTTTTGTTTGGCATCTACTTCTCTGAAGTACAGGCCAACACTACAGAACTCTAGCTAACAAAGTTCACAGATGACTGCAAACTGGGAGCCATTACTGCATCCCCAAATGATGTGGATATTCTACAGCAGGCCCTTACAGAAACAGATGCTTGGTGCTAGAGCCATGGGCTCAAGCTTAATGCCATGGGCTTAAGCTTAATGCCATGTAATGTATAGTTATCCCCTTTGGAAATACCACATACCACCACATAGGTGACAGTACACTAAACACCGAAAGTGTGATGACAGACATAGGGACACAGGTGGACAGTGGTCTCACCTTCATTAACCACATTGCCACAACAGTAAGGAAATCCTTCTATGTGGCACACCTCGTCATTGAGGGCTTTTCATCTAGAAAAAAGGAGGTAATTGTCCCACTGTACTCATCCCTCATTACACCCAGTATAGAGTACAACACCCCATTTGGTATGTACCTCACAAGACATCTGCGACAGTTGGGAAGGCCATGAAAATACCTCACTATAAGAATCACAGGTCTAAAGCAGATGCCCTATGCTGACCATCTAGAAAACTTCCAGCTATACTCTGTGGCATATCGTCTACTCTAAGGCTATCTCTGCTTAACATACAAGGCTATGTCAAACCCTGGGAAATGACATCTGTAATAAGTGTATGTACTGCCATGTACAGTACATGCATCTATGTGCTGTCATTACAGTAACAAAGAGTTTTGAGTGTCACGTCTGGGACATGCAAGTATATGAGACCTGCACAGTACTGTTATCCATGGGAATGTGTTACATGTAGGGGTAGCAACCCAGGGCATGTTCTGTCACACTGGGATGTAGTGTAACATGGCGTTACTACTGTTGACAGTGTTGTCCCAGGCAAGGGTAGAGTGCTAACATTACTACTGACAATAATCACGCCTGCGGGCATAGCTGCACTCTGAGGCCTCACTGTCATGTTCCTGGTGTGTGGGCTGTGTCACGATATATTTCCCCTACTGGATAATAATCAGACATGTGGAATGTAACTGTAGAGTACCATCTGTACAGGACATGTTTGTGAGGGCTTACAACATGTAGTAATGGCATACATATTATTGTGAAACATCCATCTATTGACACATTCATCCTACTGCATAGCTACTCACCAAACTGATATCTGTCAGTCCCTCTACAGATGTGCAGATAGCAGGTATCCAGCTGGGATACGTACAGACAACCTATGCTTGATTGACAATGACATGTCTGGCCAGCTGTGTACTACCTGTCACATATAGGAGACAACACCCTATATGGACCACATGCCACGGGTACCTACACTACACTACCACAGTCAACAGAACATGCTTGGGTACAGGTCTCCATCACAGACACTAACCATGTGTTGCAATACATGTTGCATACATGTCAACTGGATCACTTCAGTGGCCATGTGCATAAGGCACCCAGAGGATTGGCTGATGCATGTCACTCTCACCCTGATGGTCACTAACGTGGTGTCTGTTGATAGATTGCCTGCTGGCACATGGCAGGTGGCATGATACCAATGTACACACACACCCTACACAACCAATCTCTCCATGGGCAATAGCCAGGTGCACAGCTATGACCACCTGCAGCAATGCACCACAGTACTGACACATGTACATGTGCATTACTGAGGATAGCATTGTCTGCATGTTAGTACACCTGTAGTTGGGAATTACATGACAGCCTTCACAACCACCTCAACACCCATTGCTATAGTCAGATGTTGCCACTGCTGTATTGGACATGACTTGTTCCTGTTACACTCCTCTCCTTAATGGCTACATGTGCCTTGCAGTACCAGCAAAACAGTGTTGTACAAATGGGTTGATAGGCATGGAAAACCCATTGAGGTCTGCCAAGTGTGTGTATGTGTGCACATTTGCATATCTGTGGCGTACACCATTCCGAAGCCACATACTCCTATTACACTACACATTGCCACACAGTAGTACAGATAGTGTTGTCACTGCCCATAGGTGAGGCATGGCAATGCAACACCTTACTATGCCTGTGGCATGTGCATTAGATGCATATCCCTGTAGTACCACTGTTGTGATATATAATGGGTTGTATTGCTGTTGTGGGCAATGTGTGATAGTGGGTATGTCAGAGTGTCATAATGGGTTCCAGTGCATACACTGTCATTACACCATGGTACACCTAGTATGTGTCCCACATACCACTTTCTGGTGACCTCTGTCACTGTCAACCATACAGGTAACTGATACCACAATACAGTCCAGTTAAGCATGTGCTGTGTGCAGCCTGCCTGTAACACATTGGGCACATGGACTAGTAGTTAGCACCAATAAGCCCATGTCTCTAAGATGTGTGTCTGTCTGTTATGTGTCTGTCAATGTGTATATGATGGTATGACACACTATGTATTCTCCATATACAACCATTACATTCACCATTACCATATTGTACATGTCTGTGGATGTTCTGCATGTAACCTGATACACACCTCACCCTAAATGTTGTATGGTGTATGCAATGAAAGCCACACAGTTCAGTAGTACTACATGCCTAGGTAGGGGTCTAGTCACAGTGTTGCCAAGTAAGGATGTGTGTATGTGGATGGGTTGACATAAGGTTGCATATTATACATGTCCCAGTGGCTCACCTGTCAATGTGGCACAAGCAATAACTGTTATAAAAACCTGTGACATGTGTGCAACTGTACATCGGATATGTCAAAGCCATGGTGTCACCACAGTGCCATAATCCTTGTGGAATATGACTGCAGACCATCCTCCTGCAGACAAATGTACACCTATGACACAAATAGATAACATTATGGAGATCACAATCAATCAGTGTTACTAACAGCTGAAATGCATCATAGCTAGATGGCTACACTACCTGACATGTATGCATTACACATTACCCCTGACAACATCTTACACTGCAGTATATTGCTGCACTCTATTACAGTCACTGTGTGCATCAGAACTATATTAACCTGTCACTGCATCAATGTTATGGATGACAGGGATGTGGCACAGGTATCATCACATGCACAGGGTGTGTTGCTGGTTTACCAGAGGCCAAGGGTGGCCAATACATTTGACACCATGGGTGTGGGTGAGGAGATTAATTATTTGATAGGGGCATGGAAATGTGGTGTGTGTCGGTATGGGGTTGCCCTAGGTGTGTTTGCATAGTGTGTGGGTATGCATGTACACAGTTCTGCTATGTGGCTGCCCTATACAGGTGTTTTTGGACAGCTGCAGACTATATTTGGCAGTGTGTGCAGTTCACCGCCTCCAGCCACAGACACGCTGACAGTGCCTGCCAGGGGTTGTTCTATGGGCATGTGCAGGTATGGACCTTGATGTTCTACTCTCCCATGGTGATGACAGATGTCCGCTGGAACCATGTCCCACCTGGGACTGGCAGGGCCACATGCATGAGGCCTGCTGTTGTGTGGTGTGGACAACAACCCCAGTGATGTGCTGGGGCTGGTACTGCCACTACAGGAGCAGCTTGGCATCCTAGCATGTCCACGTTGACCGCCAGCTGCTGGTGTTTCTGGCCTATGTCCACACGGACATCGCACCACTTGAACCAAGTTTTCAAGCATGGACATACCATGGTCGAGGAGGCCCACCATCTCATCCCACCGTCTATCCATGAACTCATTCTGTTCACAGAGGGCAGCAGCAAGTTCACAGATGTTGTCACTTACAGATGAGAAAACAGCCCTCTGCAGCCTCAGGCCCTGTCTGGTGTGCATTTCCATACATGCCTATGCATCCATGACAGCTTGAAACATGCACCTGTTGGTACCAGTTATGGCGCCTCTGCCAGGGGCATGATGACTAGTGGCTTTCCCATGAGCACCACAGTACATCTGCCTATGTGGTGCCCTACCAGACATCCAGCTATGCTGACTGTGACCCAACACAGTTGTCATGAAAAGCACACTCTCCTGGACACTGGCACCAACCAACAACTGTCCCTCTGCTATGGCCACTGGTGACGGGGTGTGTATGGGCACTGTAACTGTGAGCAGGCTTGGGGTGGCTAGGAGGGTGATTACAAATGATGGCAGAGTGTTGACCTCTGAAAACCCCACCTGTGCCTCAACAGTACCATCATCATCATCATCATGATCATCAGTGTCTGTACGGACACCAACCTCAGATTGCATGCAGGAGGGACCTTGACCCACCTCGCCACCTGTGGAGGAAACACACATGCACTTTAAGACCTGTACAGCATTGCATAATAGTACACCATTTACACACGCACGCACATACAGACACACACACACACACACACACACACACACACACACACACACACACACACTGACAGTCCACCTTACTACCTCCCTGTCCCTGGGTTTACAGACAGTCCCACATTCAGTTACATATGTTCCCCATCCTGCATGGCACTTTCTAACATGCACTCATTAATACTACCCATTAACATATTCCTCTCCATGCCTACACGTGTGATCACAACACATGACCTGTTACTCCAGCACCTCCCTGACTTGAGTGGAGTAGGTTGTACATGACCTCACTGCTGTCATCCAGTGCTAACCCTGTGTATGTCCGGTCATCATGTACAATGCCCCTATATGGTAGGGGCTACTACATTCACTACATATTTCACACACCAGAGTCTCATACTACAGTCTTGCACAGTCCATGCCACATCTGCTGCACAATCAACCTATCATGTGGACAACAGTAATATCTGGCACACTCACTTGTGTGCTCTGGTAATTCCCAATTGCATCAGTAGTGCTGCATATGTAGGTAGTCAGTTATCTATCTGCTGATGGCAATATGATGTGTATATCTGGTGTGTACTTTCCCTCCAAATGCATGTTCCATGCTACAGACCTTGTTATACTATCAGCTGTCCTGTGATCACATATCAGACAGGTTTTCCTGGTGTCTCATGTGTCACTCCATGTCCATGTATGGCACGATTCCAAGGAGAAGTACTGCCATGTGATCAACCTCACAATCACCAATGCATACATGGACACGCACATAGACACACATGTACACACACATCTGACATGCATCGACCACACTCCACTCCACTAGACTGCACTTAAAGACACAATAAACACCCCCCCACACACACACCTACATGTGAGGTTGTAAACCTTTTTCCCACAATCCTCTCATTACCCTTCTGTCAGCATGCATTACATATGGTACTCAACAGCATGCAGTGCAGCTCTAGTGACTTTATGCTAGTACCAATATACATGTGTGTGATGCTTGGGCTGTGTTGGTAGGTGATGGCCCTTCCCCTTGATAACACTGCACCCATGTACACAATGTTACTGTGGATCTGTTCTACACCCTGCCTTGTACTGTGCACCATACCTTACAGGTGTACAAGCCATTGCTGCATGTGTAGTACTGTGTCAGTTATGTCAGCTCCAATACTCACAGCCCCTATGTGTTTGAGCGACACATACCTGGGATAATATGTGGACAAATGTCATTTGTGAATGCCTGATGTCTGGTTTACAGATCACAACATCAGCAGTGCATGTATGACCAATACAAGACTATTACACTGACAACTGCCAGGCCTTACCATGGCTATGGAAGGTGGCCTATACATGTCCCACAACTCTGCATGGTTGCAAGGTTTACTCATGTGCACATCCATTGGAGTTCACACACTGACGTCACTATTGCTGTGGAGTTAGGGTTACATCTGCCACAGTTACTGAACCTGATTGTGTGCAGATACAGCCAATCTTAGCATATGTAGGATCCCTGCTGCAGTGCACAGCTGTGTCATGATGACACACCCTCCCCACATCCAGCCTTTTTGCAGATGCTTGTCAACTATGGCCTACACGTGTCAGTTTGCAGTGTCCCAAGAATGGGACACTATGTGCAACAGCCTACTACCAGCTAATTATGTGGACCAGACCACAGAACTTTGTTATGCCATAGTGTTGATCTGTAATGGTTG